>NW_027596603.1:0-210422 GCF_964194155.1 Cetorhinus maximus
TCCAGCTTCTCAGCATTCAACGCAACATCAGTTTCTCCATATCCTTCAAGAAAAGAAAACTTATTTCTCAGTATATATAAAAATATCAATTTCTAGCAATTGATTTAATTCTGGCATTTTCCCTATCTGCTCATGTTTCTCATTTCCCAACTTTATACAATCTCCCATTTCAATCAGATTCCCTGCTTGCAGCTTCTGCTCATTCTGTGAATGTACAAAATTCTCCAATTCCATCAGTTTCCCTAAATCTACTAATTTCAACTGTTCAACTGCATTAATGGCTCTAGCTCTCACTATATCCACATTAGCAATGAATCCTCGTTCATCTGAAAATAAAAAATATCAGTTTCTCTATTTTTCAGTATACCTTGTTCTCTGTATATTCCAAATGATCGCTTTTCAGCAGTTTGCCAATTCAGCACATTTGCAGCTTCTCGGCAGTTAACGCAACATCAATTACTCTATCGCCTTCAATTTAAGAAAACTTGTTCCTCAGTATCTAGCAAAATATCAATTTCTAGCAATTGATCAAATTTTGGTATTTTCTCTATCTCCTCATGTTTCCCATTTCACATATTTGTAGAATCTCCCATTTCAATGAGATTCGCTGCTTGTAGCTTCTGTTCATTCTGAGAATGTATAAAATTCTCCATGTCCATCATTTCCCTACATCTACTAATTTCAACTGTTCAACTGCATTAATGTCTGCATCTCTCGTAATATCCACATTTACAACGACGCCTCATTCATCTGAAACTGAGAAATATCAGATTCTCTATTTTTCAGTGTACCTTGTTCTCTGTATCTTCCAAATACTAGATTTTCAGCATTTTGTCAATTCAGCGCTTTTTCAGCTTCTTGGAATTCAACGCAACATCAATTTCTCCATATACTTCAATTTAAGAAAACTTGTTTCTCAGTATCTAGCTAAATATCATATTCTAGCAATTGATTTAATTCTGGCATTTTCTCTATCTCCTCATGTTTATCATTTCCCAACTTTATACAATCTCCCATTTCAATCAGATTCGCTGCTTGTAGCTTCTGTACATTCTGTGAATGTAGAAAAATCTCCATTTCCATCAGTTTCCCTGTATCTTCTAATTTCTACTGTACAACTGCACTAATGTCTGCATCTCTCGCAATATCCACATTCACAACGACTCCTCGTTCATCTGAAACTGAGAAATATCAGTTTCTCTATTTTTCCGTATACCTTGTTCTCTGTATCTTCCAAATGCTCGATTTTCAGCAGTTTGTCAATTTATCGCATTTCCAGCTTCTCGGCATCCAACGCAACATCAATTTTTCCATGTTCTTCAATTTAAGAAAACTTGTTTCTCAGTATATAGCAAAATATCAATTTCTAGCAATTGATTTAATTCTGGCATTTTCCCTATCTGCTCTTGTCTCTCATTTCCCAACTTTATACAATCTCCCATTTCAATCAGTTTCTCTCCTTGTAGCTTCTGTACATTCTGTGAATGTAGACAATTCTCCATTTCCATCAGTTTCCCTAAATCTACTAATTTCAACTGTTCAACTGCATTAATGTCTCTAGCTCTCACTATATCCACATTTGCAAAGAATCCTCGTTCATCTGAAAATAAAAAATATCAGTTTCTCTATTTTTCAGTATACCTTGTTCTCTGTATATTCCAAATGATCGCTTTTCAGCAGTTTGCCAATTCAGCACATTTGCAGCTTCTCGGCAGTTAACGCAACATCAATTACTCCATAACCTTCAATTTAAGAAAACTTGTTTCCCAGTATCTAGCAAAATATCAATTTCTAGCAATTGACCAAAATCTGGCATTTTCTCTATCTCATCATGTTTCCCATTTCACATATTTGTAAAACCTACCATTTCAATGAGATTCGCAGCTTGTAGCTTCTGTTCATTCGGTGAATGTACAAAATTCTCCATGTCCATCATTTCCCAACATCTACTAATTTCAACTGTTCAACTGCATTAATGTCTGCATCTCTCGTAATATCCACATTTACAACGACTCCTCGTTCATCTGACACTGAGAAATATCAGATTCTCTATTTTTCAGTGTACCTTGTTCTCTGTATCTTCCAAATACTAGATTTTCAGCATTTTGTCAATTCAGCGCTTTTTCAGCTTCTTGGAATTCAACGCAACATCAATTTCTCCATATACTTCAATTTAAGAAAACTTGTTTCTCATTATCTAGCTAAATATCAATTTCTAGCAATGGATTTAATTCTGGCATTTTCTCTATCTCCTCATGTTTATCATTTCCCAACTTTATACAATCTCCCATTTCAATCAGATTCGCTGCTTGTAGCTTCTGTACATTCTGTGAATGTATAAAAATCTCCATTTCCATCAGTTTCCCTGTATCTTCTAATTTCTACTGTACAACTGCACTAATGTCTGCATCTCTCGCAATGTCCACATTCACACCGACTCCTCGTTCATCTGAAACAGAGAAATATCAGAATGTCTATTTAACAGTATACCTTGTTCTCATTACATTCCAAATGATCGCTTTTCTGCAGTTTGCCAATTCAGCACATTTGCAGCTTCTCGGCAGTTAACGCAACATCAATTTCTCCATGTTCTTCAATTTATGAAAACTTGTTTCTCAGTATATAGCAAAATATCAATTTCTAGCAATTGATTTAATTCTGGCATTTTCCCTATCTGCTCATGTTTCTCATTTCCCAACTTTATACAATCTCCCATTTCAATCAGATTCGCTGCTTGTAGCTTCTGTACATTCTGTGAATGTAGAAAATTCTCCATTTCCATCAGTTTCCCTAAATCTACTAATTTCAACTGTTCAACTGCATTAATGTCTCTAGCTCTCATTATATCCACATTTGCAATGAATCCTCGTTGATCTGAAACTGAAAAATATCAGATTCTCTATTTAACAGTATACCTTGTTCTCATTATATTCCAAATGATCGCTTTTCAGCAGTTTGTCAATTCAGCACATTTGCAGCTTCTCGGCAGTTAACGCAACATCAATTACACCATAACCTTCAATTTAAGAAAACTTGTTTCCCAGTATCTAGCAAAATATCAATTTCTAGCAATTGACCAAAATCTGGCATTTCCTCTATCTCCTCATGTTTTCCATTTCCCATATTTGTAAAATCTACCATTTCAATGAGATTCGCAGCTTGTAGCTTCTGTTCAGTCTGTGAATGTACAAAATTCTCCATGTCCATCACTTCCCTCCATCTACTAATTTCAACTGTTCAACTGCATTAATGTCTCTATCTCTCGTAATATCCACATTTACAACGACTCCTCGTTCATCTGAAACTGAGAAATATCAGTTTCTCTATTTTTCAGTATACCTTGTTCTCTGTATCTTCCAAATGCTCGATTCTCAGCATTTTGTCAAGTCAGCACATTTCCAGCTTCTCAGCATTCAACGCAACATCAGTTTCTCGATATCCTTCAATATAAGAAAACTTATTTCTCAGAATCTAGCAAAACATCAAATTCTAGCAATTGTTCAAATTCTGGCATTTTCTCTATCTCCTCATGTTTCCCATTGCCCATATTTGTAAAATCTCCCATTTCAATGAGATTCGCTGCTTGTAGCTACTGTTCATTCTGTAATTGTCCAAAATTCACCATTTCCATCAGTTTCCCTATATATTCTAATTTCTACTGTTCAACTCCCTTAATGTCTCCATCTCTCGCAATATCCATATTTACAACGACTCCTCGTTCATCTGAAACTGAGCAATATCAGCTTCTCTATTTTTCACTATACCTTGTTCTCTGTGTATTCCAAATGATCGGTTTTCAGCATTTTGCCAATTCAGCACATTTCCAGCTTCTCAGCATTCAACGCAACATCAGTTTCTCCATATCCTTCAAGAAAAGAAAACTTATTTCTCAGTATATATAAAAATATCAATTTCTAGCAATTGATTTAATTCTGGCATTTTCCCTATCTGCTCATGTTTCTCATTTCCCAACTTTATACAATCTCCCATTTCAATCAGATTCCCTGCTTGCAGCTTCTGCTCATTCTGTGAATGTACAAAATTCTCCAATTCCATCAGTTTCCCTAAATCTACTAATTTCAACTGTTCAACTGCATTAATGGCTCTAGCTCTCACTATATCCACATTAGCAATGAATCCTCGTTCATCTGAAAATAAAAAATATCAGTTTCTCTATTTTTCAGTATACCTTGTTCTCTGTATATTCCAAATGATCGCTTTTCAGCAGTATGCCAATTCAGCACATTTGCAGCTTCTCGGCAGTTAACGCAACATCAATTACTCTATCGCCTTCAATTTAAGAAAACTTGTTCCTCAGTATCTAGCAAAATATCAATTTCTAGCAATTGATCAAATTTTGGTATTTTCTCTATCTCCTCATGTTTCCCATTTCACATATTTGTAGAATCTCCCATTTCAATGAGATTCGCTGCTTGTAGCTTCTGTTCATTCTGAGAATGTATAAAATTCTCCATGTCCATCATTTCCCTACATCTACTAATTTCAACTGTTCAACTGCATTAATGTCTCTATCTCTCATAATATCCACATTTACAACGACTCCTCGTTCATCTGACACTGAGAAATATCAGTTTCTCTATTTTTCCGTATACCTTGTTCTCTGTATCTTCCAAATGCTCGATTTTCAGCAGTTGGTCAATTTATCGCTTTTCCAGCTTCTCGGCAGTTAACGCAACATCAATTTCTCCATATTCTTCAATTTAAGAAAACTTGTTTCTCAGTATCTTGCAAAATATCAATTTCTAGCAATTGATTTAATTCTGGCATTTTCTCTATCTGCTCATGTTTCTCATTTCCCAACTTTATACAATCTCCCATTTCAATCAGATTCGCTGCTTGTAACTTCTGTACATTCTGTGAATGTAGAAAATTCTCCATTTCCATCAGTTTCCCTAAATCTACTAATTTTAACTGTTCAACTGCATTAATGTCTCTAGCTCTCACTATATCCACATTTGCAATGTATCCTCGTTCATCTGAAACTGAAAAATATCAGAATGTCTATTTAACAGTATACCTTGTTCTCATTACATTCCAAATGATCGCTTTTCAGCAGTTTGCCAATTCAGCACATTTGCAGCTTCTCGGCAGTTAACGCAACATCAATTACTCCATAACCTTCAATTTAAGAAAACTTGTTTCCCAGTATTAGGCAAAATATCAATTTCTAGCAATTGACCAAAATCTGGCATTTTCTCTATCCCATCATGTTTCCCGTTTCACATATTTGTAAAACCTACCATTTCAATGAGATTCGCAGCTTGTAGCTTCTGTTCATTCGGTGAATGTACAAAATTCTCCATGTCCATCATTTCCCAACATCTACTAATTTCAACTGTTCAACTGCATTAATGTCTGCATCTCTCGTAATATCCACATTTACAACGACTCCTCGTTCATCTGACACTGAGAAATATCAGATTCTCTATTTTTCAGTGTACCTTGTTCTCTGTATCTTCCAAATGCTCGATTCTCAGCATTTTGTCAAGTCAGCACATTTCCAGCTTCTCAGCATTCAACGCAACATCAGTTTCTCGATATCCTTCAATATAAGAAAACTTATTTCTCAGAATCTAGCAAAACATCAAATTCTAGCAATTGTTCAAATTCTGGCATTTTCTCTATCTCCTCATGTTTCCCATTGCCCATATTTGTAAAATCTCCCATTTCAATGAGATTCGCTGCTTGTAGCTACTGTTCATTCTGTAATTGTCCAAAATTCACCATTTCCATCAGTTTCCCTATATATTCTAATTTCTACTGTTCAACTCCCTTAATGTCTCCATCTCTCGCAATATCCATATTTACAACGACTCCTCGTTCATCTGAAACTGAGCAATATCAGCTTCTCTATTTTTCACTATACCTTGTTCTCTGTGTATTCCAAATGATCGGTTTTCAGCATTTTGCCAATTCAGCACATTTCCAGCTTCTCAGCATTCAACGCAACATCAGTTTCTCCATATCCTTCAAGAAAAGAAAACTTATTTCTCAGTATATATAAAAATATCAATTTCTAGCAATTGATTTAATTCTGGCATTTTCCCTATCTGCTCATGTTTCTCATTTCCCAACTTTATACAATCTCCCATTTCAATCAGATTCCCTGCTTGCAGCTTCTGCTCATTCTGTGAATGTACAAAATTCTCCAATTCCATCAGTTTCCCTAAATCTACTAATTTCAACTGTTCAACTGCATTAATGGCTCTAGCTCTCACTATATCCACATTAGCAATGAATCCTCGTTCATCTGAAAATAAAAAATATCAGTTTCTCTATTTTTCAGTATACCTTGTTCTCTGTATATTCCAAATGATCGCTTTTCAGCAGTTTGCCAATTCAGCACATTTGCAGCTTCTCGGCAGTTAACGCAACATCAATTACTCTATCGCCTTCAATTTAAGAAAACTTGTTCCTCAGTATCTAGCAAAATATCAATTTCTAGCAATTGATCAAATTTTGGTATTTTCTCTATCTCCTCATGTTTCCCATTTCACATATTTGTAGAATCTCCCATTTCAATGAGATTCGCTGCTTGTAGCTTCTGTTCATTCTGAGAATGTATAAAATTCTCCATGTCCATCATTTCCCTACATCTACTAATTTCAACTGTTCAACTGCATTAATGTCTGCATCTCTCGTAATATCCACATTTACAACGACGCCTCATTCATCTGAAACTGAGAAATATCAGATTCTCTATTTTTCAGTGTACCTTGTTCTCTGTATCTTCCAAATACTAGATTTTCAGCATTTTGTCAATTCAGCGCTTTTTCAGCTTCTTGGAATTCAACGCAACATCAATTTCTCCATATACTTCAATTTAAGAAAACTTGTTTCTCAGTATCTAGCTAAATATCATATTCTAGCAATTGATTTAATTCTGGCATTTTCTCTATCTCCTCATGTTTATCATTTCCCAACTTTATACAATCTCCCATTTCAATCAGATTCGCTGCTTGTAGCTTCTGTACATTCTGTGAATGTAGAAAAATCTCCATTTCCATCAGTTTCCCTGTATCTTCTAATTTCTACTGTACAACTGCACTAATGTCTGCATCTCTCGCAATATCCACATTCACAACGACTCCTCGTTCATCTGAAACTGAGAAATATCAGTTTCTCTATTTTTCCGTATACCTTGTTCTCTGTATCTTCCAAATGCTCGATTTTCAGCAGTTTGTCAATTTATCGCATTTCCAGCTTCTCGGCATCCAACGCAACATCAATTTTTCCATGTTCTTCAATTTAAGAAAACTTGTTTCTCAGTATATAGCAAAATATCAATTTCTAGCAATTGATTTAATTCTGGCATTTTCCCTATCTGCTCTTGTCTCTCATTTCCCAACTTTATACAATCTCCCATTTCAATCAGTTTCTCTCCTTGTAGCTTCTGTACATTCTGTGAATGTAGACAATTCTCCATTTCCATCAGTTTCCCTAAATCTACTAATTTCAACTGTTCAACTGCATTAATGTCTCTAGCTCTCACTATATCCACATTTGCAAAGAATCCTCGTTCATCTGAAAATAAAAAATATCAGTTTCTCTATTTTTCAGTATACCTTGTTCTCTGTATATTCCAAATGATCGCTTTTCAGCAGTTTGCCAATTCAGCACATTTGCAGCTTCTCGGCAGTTAACGCAACATCAATTACTCCATAACCTTCAATTTAAGAAAACTTGTTTCCCAGTATCTAGCAAAATATCAATTTCTAGCAATTGACCAAAATCTGGCATTTTCTCTATCTCATCATGTTTCCCATTTCACATATTTGTAAAACCTACCATTTCAATGAGATTCGCAGCTTGTAGCTTCTGTTCATTCGGTGAATGTACAAAATTCTCCATGTCCATCATTTCCCAACATCTACTAATTTCAACTGTTCAACTGCATTAATGTCTGCATCTCTCGTAATATCCACATTTACAACGACTCCTCGTTCATCTGACACTGAGAAATATCAGATTCTCTATTTTTCAGTGTACCTTGTTCTCTGTATCTTCCAAATACTAGATTTTCAGCATTTTGTCAATTCAGCGCTTTTTCAGCTTCTTGGAATTCAACGCAACATCAATTTCTCCATATACTTCAATTTAAGAAAACTTGTTTCTCATTATCTAGCTAAATATCAATTTCTAGCAATGGATTTAATTCTGGCATTTTCTCTATCTCCTCATGTTTATCATTTCCCAACTTTATACAATCTCCCATTTCAATCAGATTCGCTGCTTGTAGCTTCTGTACATTCTGTGAATGTATAAAAATCTCCATTTCCATCAGTTTCCCTGTATCTTCTAATTTCTACTGTACAACTGCACTAATGTCTGCATCTCTCGCAATGTCCACATTCACACCGACTCCTCGTTCATCTGAAACAGAGAAATATCAGAATGTCTATTTAACAGTATACCTTGTTCTCATTACATTCCAAATGATCGCTTTTCTGCAGTTTGCCAATTCAGCACATTTGCAGCTTCTCGGCAGTTAACGCAACATCAATTTCTCCATGTTCTTCAATTTATGAAAACTTGTTTCTCAGTATATAGCAAAATATCAATTTCTAGCAATTGATTTAATTCTGGCATTTTCCCTATCTGCTCATGTTTCTCATTTCCCAACTTTATACAATCTCCCATTTCAATCAGATTCGCTGCTTGTAGCTTCTGTACATTCTGTGAATGTAGAAAATTCTCCATTTCCATCAGTTTCCCTAAATCTACTAATTTCAACTGTTCAACTGCATTAATGTCTCTAGCTCTCATTATATCCACATTTGCAATGAATCCTCGTTGATCTGAAACTGAAAAATATCAGATTCTCTATTTAACAGTATACCTTGTTCTCATTATATTCCAAATGATCGCTTTTCAGCAGTTTGTCAATTCAGCACATTTGCAGCTTCTCGGCAGTTAACGCAACATCAATTACACCATAACCTTCAATTTAAGAAAACTTGTTTCCCAGTATCTAGCAAAATATCAATTTCTAGCAATTGACCAAAATCTGGCATTTCCTCTATCTCCTCATGTTTTCCATTTCCCATATTTGTAAAATCTACCATTTCAATGAGATTCGCAGCTTGTAGCTTCTGTTCAGTCTGTGAATGTACAAAATTCTCCATGTCCATCACTTCCCTCCATCTACTAATTTCAACTGTTCAACTGCATTAATGTCTCTATCTCTCGTAATATCCACATTTACAACGACTCCTCGTTCATCTGAAACTGAGAAATATCAGTTTCTCTATTTTTCAGTATACCTTGTTCTCTGTATCTTCCAAATGCTCGATTCTCAGCATTTTGTCAAGTCAGCACATTTCCAGCTTCTCAGCATTCAACGCAACATCAGTTTCTCGATATCCTTCAATATAAGAAAACTTATTTCTCAGAATCTAGCAAAACATCAAATTCTAGCAATTGTTCAAATTCTGGCATTTTCTCTATCTCCTCATGTTTCCCATTGCCCATATTTGTAAAATCTCCCATTTCAATGAGATTCGCTGCTTGTAGCTACTGTTCATTCTGTAATTGTCCAAAATTCACCATTTCCATCAGTTTCCCTATATATTCTAATTTCTACTGTTCAACTCCCTTAATGTCTCCATCTCTCGCAATATCCATATTTACAACGACTCCTCGTTCATCTGAAACTGAGCAATATCAGCTTCTCTATTTTTCACTATACCTTGTTCTCTGTGTATTCCAAATGATCGGTTTTCAGCATTTTGCCAATTCAGCACATTTCCAGCTTCTCAGCATTCAACGCAACATCAGTTTCTCCATATCCTTCAAGAAAAGAAAACTTATTTCTCAGTATATATAAAAATATCAATTTCTAGCAATTGATTTAATTCTGGCATTTTCCCTATCTGCTCATGTTTCTCATTTCCCAACTTTATACAATCTCCCATTTCAATCAGATTCCCTGCTTGCAGCTTCTGCTCATTCTGTGAATGTACAAAATTCTCCAATTCCATCAGTTTCCCTAAATCTACTAATTTCAACTGTTCAACTGCATTAATGGCTCTAGCTCTCACTATATCCACATTAGCAATGAATCCTCGTTCATCTGAAAATAAAAAATATCAGTTTCTCTATTTTTCAGTATACCTTGTTCTCTGTATATTCCAAATGATCGCTTTTCAGCAGTATGCCAATTCAGCACATTTGCAGCTTCTCGGCAGTTAACGCAACATCAATTACTCTATCGCCTTCAATTTAAGAAAACTTGTTCCTCAGTATCTAGCAAAATATCAATTTCTAGCAATTGATCAAATTTTGGTATTTTCTCTATCTCCTCATGTTTCCCATTTCACATATTTGTAGAATCTCCCATTTCAATGAGATTCGCTGCTTGTAGCTTCTGTTCATTCTGAGAATGTATAAAATTCTCCATGTCCATCATTTCCCTACATCTACTAATTTCAACTGTTCAACTGCATTAATGTCTCTATCTCTCATAATATCCACATTTACAACGACTCCTCGTTCATCTGACACTGAGAAATATCAGTTTCTCTATTTTTCCGTATACCTTGTTCTCTGTATCTTCCAAATGCTCGATTTTCAGCAGTTGGTCAATTTATCGCTTTTCCAGCTTCTCGGCAGTTAACGCAACATCAATTTCTCCATATTCTTCAATTTAAGAAAACTTGTTTCTCAGTATCTTGCAAAATATCAATTTCTAGCAATTGATTTAATTCTGGCATTTTCTCTATCTGCTCATGTTTCTCATTTCCCAACTTTATACAATCTCCCATTTCAATCAGATTCGCTGCTTGTAACTTCTGTACATTCTGTGAATGTAGAAAATTCTCCATTTCCATCAGTTTCCCTAAATCTACTAATTTTAACTGTTCAACTGCATTAATGTCTCTAGCTCTCACTATATCCACATTTGCAATGTATCCTCGTTCATCTGAAACTGAAAAATATCAGAATGTCTATTTAACAGTATACCTTGTTCTCATTACATTCCAAATGATCGCTTTTCAGCAGTTTGCCAATTCAGCACATTTGCAGCTTCTCGGCAGTTAACGCAACATCAATTACTCCATAACCTTCAATTTAAGAAAACTTGTTTCCCAGTATTAGGCAAAATATCAATTTCTAGCAATTGACCAAAATCTGGCATTTTCTCTATCCCATCATGTTTCCCGTTTCACATATTTGTAAAACCTACCATTTCAATGAGATTCGCAGCTTGTAGCTTCTGTTCATTCGGTGAATGTACAAAATTCTCCATGTCCATCATTTCCCAACATCTACTAATTTCAACTGTTCAACTGCATTAATGTCTGCATCTCTCGTAATATCCACATTTACAACGACTCCTCGTTCATCTGACACTGAGAAATATCAGATTCTCTATTTTTCAGTGTACCTTGTTCTCTGTATCTTCCAAATGCTCGATTCTCAGCATTTTGTCAAGTCAGCACATTTCCAGCTTCTCAGCATTCAACGCAACATCAGTTTCTCGATATCCTTCAATATAAGAAAACTTATTTCTCAGAATCTAGCAAAACATCAAATTCTAGCAATTGTTCAAATTCTGGCATTTTCTCTATCTCCTCATGTTTCCCATTGCCCATATTTGTAAAATCTCCCATTTCAATGAGATTCGCTGCTTGTAGCTACTGTTCATTCTGTAATTGTCCAAAATTCACCATTTCCATCAGTTTCCCTATATATTCTAATTTCTACTGTTCAACTCCCTTAATGTCTCCATCTCTCGCAATATCCATATTTACAACGACTCCTCGTTCATCTGAAACTGAGCAATATCAGCTTCTCTATTTTTCACTATACCTTGTTCTCTGTGTATTCCAAATGATCGGTTTTCAGCATTTTGCCAATTCAGCACATTTCCAGCTTCTCAGCATTCAACGCAACATCAGTTTCTCCATATCCTTCAAGAAAAGAAAACTTATTTCTCAGTATATATAAAAATATCAATTTCTAGCAATTGATTTAATTCTGGCATTTTCCCTATCTGCTCATGTTTCTCATTTCCCAACTTTATACAATCTCCCATTTCAATCAGATTCCCTGCTTGCAGCTTCTGCTCATTCTGTGAATGTACAAAATTCTCCAATTCCATCAGTTTCCCTAAATCTACTAATTTCAACTGTTCAACTGCATTAATGGCTCTAGCTCTCACTATATCCACATTAGCAATGAATCCTCGTTCATCTGAAAATAAAAAATATCAGTTTCTCTATTTTTCAGTATACCTTGTTCTCTGTATATTCCAAATGATCGCTTTTCAGCAGTTTGCCAATTCAGCACATTTGCAGCTTCTCGGCAGTTAACGCAACATCAATTACTCTATCGCCTTCAATTTAAGAAAACTTGTTCCTCAGTATCTAGCAAAATATCAATTTCTAGCAATTGATCAAATTTTGGTATTTTCTCTATCTCCTCATGTTTCCCATTTCACATATTTGTAGAATCTCCCATTTCAATGAGATTCGCTGCTTGTAGCTTCTGTTCATTCTGAGAATGTATAAAATTCTCCATGTCCATCATTTCCCTACATCTACTAATTTCAACTGTTCAACTGCATTAATGTCTCTATCTCTCATAATATCCACATTTACAACGACTCCTCGTTCATCTGACACTGAGAAATATCAGTTTCTCTATTTTTCCGTATACCTTGTTCTCTGTATCTTCCAAATGCTCGATTTTCAGCAGTTGGTCAATTTATCGCTTTTCCAGCTTCTCGGCAGTTAACGCAACATCAATTTCTCCATATTCTTCAATTTAAGAAAACTTGTTTCTCAGTATCTTGCAAAATATCAATTTCTAGCAATTGATTTAATTCTGGCATTTTCTCTATCTGCTCATGTTTCTCATTTCCCAACTTTATACAATCTCCCATTTCAATCAGATTCGCTGCTTGTAACTTCTGTACATTCTGTGAATGTAGAATATTCTCCATTTCCATCAGTTTCCCTAAATCTACTAATTTTAACTGTTCAACTGCATTAATGTCTCTAGCTCTCACTATATCCACATTTGCAATGTATCCTCGTTCATCTGAAACTGAAAAATATCAGAATGTCTATTTAACAGTATACCTTGTTCTCATTACATTCCAAATGATCGCTTTTCAGCAGTTTGCCAATTCAGCACATTTGCAGCTTCTCGGCAGTTAACGCAACATCAATTACTCCATAACCTTCAATTTAAGAAAACTTGTTTCCCAGTATTAGGCAAAATATCAATTTCTAGCAATTGACCAAAATCTGGCATTTTCTCTATCCCATCATGTTTCCCGTTTCACATATTTGTAAAACCTACCATTTCAATGAGATTCGCAGCTTGTAGCTTCTGTTCATTCGGTGAATGTACAAAATTCTCCATGTCCATCATTTCCCAACATCTACTAATTTCAACTGTTCAACTGCATTAATGTCTGCATCTCTCGTAATATCCACATTTACAACGACTCCTCGTTCATCTGACACTGAAAAATATCAGATTCTCTATTTTTCAGTGTACCTTGTTCTCTGTATCTTCCAAATGCTCGATTTTCAGCAGTTTGTCAATTTATCGCATTTCCAGCTTCTCGGCATCCAACGCAACATCAATTTCTCCATATTCTTCAATTTAAGAAAACTTGTTTCTCAGTATCTTGCAAAATATCAATTTCTAGCAATTGATTTAATTCTGGCATTTTCTCTATCTGCTCATGTTTCTCATTTCCCAACTTTATACAATCTCCCATTTCAATCAGATTCGCTGCTTGTAACTTCTGTACATTCTGTGAATGTAGAAAATTCTCCATTTCCATCAGTTTCCCTAAATCTACTAATTTCAACTGTTCAACTGCATTAATGTCTCTAGCTCTCACTATATCCACATTTGCAATGTATCCTCATTCATCTGAAACTGAAAAATATCAGAATGTCTATTTAACAGTATACCTTGTTCTCATTACATTCCAAATGATCGCTTTTCAGCAGTTTGCCAATTCAGCACATTTGCAGCTTCTCGGCAGTTAACGCAACATCAATTACTCCATAACCTTCAATTTAAGAAAACTTGTTTCCCAGTATTAGGCAAAATATCAATTTCTAGCAATTGACCAAAATCTGGCATTTTCTCTATCCCATCATGTTTCCCGTTTCACATATTTGTAAAACCTACCATTTCAATGAGATTCGCAGCTTGTAGCTTCGTTCATTCGGTGAATGTACAAAATTCTCCATGTCCATCATTTCCCAACGTCTACTAATTTCAACTGTTCAACTGCATTAATGTCTGCATCTCTCGTAATATCCACATTTACAACGACTCCTCGTTCATCTGAAACTGAGAAATATCAGATTCTCTATTTTTCAGTGTACCTTGTTCTCTGTATCTTCCAAATACTAGATTTTCAGCATTTTGTCAATTCAGCGCTTTTTCAGCTTCTTGGAATTCAACGCAACATCAATTTCTCCATATACTTCAATTTAAGAAAACTTGTTTCTCAGTATCTAGCTAAATATCAAATTTTAGCAATTGTTCAAATTCTGGCATTTTCTCTATCTCCTCATGTTTCCCATTGCCCATATTTGTAAAATCTCCCATTTCAATGAGATTCGCTGCTTGTAGCTACTGTTCATTCTGTAATTGTCCAAAATTCACCATTTCCATCAGTTTCCCTATATATTCTAATTTCTACTGTTCAACTCCCTTAATGTCTCCATCTCTCGCAATATCCATATTTACAACGACTCCTCGTTCATCTGAAACTGAGCAATATCAGCTTCTCTATTTTTCACTATACCTTGTTCTCTGTGTATTCCAAATGATCGGTTTTCAGCATTTTGCCAATTCAGCACATTTCCAGCTTCTCAGCATTCAACGCAACATCAGTTTCTCCATATCCTTCAAGAAAAGAAAACTTATTTCTCAGTATATATAAAAATATCAATTTCTAGCAATTGATTTAATTCTGGCATTTTCCCTATCTGCTCATGTTTCTCATTTCCCAACTTTATACAATCTCCCATTTCAATCAGATTCCCTGCTTGCAGCTTCTGCTCATTCTGTGAATGTACAAAATTCTCCAATTCCATCAGTTTCCCTAAATCTACTAATTTCAACTGTTCAACTGCATTAATGGCTCTAGCTCTCACAATATCCACATTAGCAATGAATCCTCGTTCACCTGAAAATAAAAAATATCAGTTTCTCTATTTTTCAGTATACCTTGTTCTCTGTATATTCCAAATGATCGCTTTTCAGCAGTTTGCCAATTCAGCACATTTGCAGCTTCTCGGCAGTTAACGCAACATCAATTACTCTATCGCCTTCAATTTAAGAAAACTTGTTCCTCAGTATCTAGCAAAATATCAATTTCTAGCAATTGATCAAATTTTGGTATTTTCTCTATCTCCTCATGTTTCCCATTTCACATATTTGTAGAATCTCCCATTTCAATGAGATTCGCTGCTTGTAGCTTCTGTTCATTCTGAGAATGTATAAAATTCTCCATGTCCATCATTTCCCTACATCTACTAATTTCAACTGTTCAACTGCATTAATGTCTCTATCTCTCATAATATCCACATTTACAACGACTCCTCGTTCATCTGACACTGAGAAATATCAGTTTCTCTATTTTTCAGTATACCTTGTTCTCTGTATCTTCCAAATGCTCGATTTTCAGCAGTTGGTCAATTTAACGCTTTTCCAGCTTCTCGGCAGTTAACGCAACATCAATTTCTCCATATTCTTCAATTTAAGAAAACTTGTTTCTCAGTATATAGCAAAATATCAATTTCTAGCAATTGATCAAATTTTGGTATTTTCTCTATCTGCTCATGTTTCCCATTTCACATATTTGTAGAATCTCCCATTTCAATGAGATTCGCTGCTTGTAGCTTCTGTTCATTCTGAGAATGTATAAAATTCTCCATGTCCATCATTTCCCTACATCTACTAATTTCAACTGTTCAACTGCATTAATGTCTCTATCTCTCATAATATCCACATTTACAACGACTCCTCGTTCATCTGACACTGAGAAATATCAGTTTCTCTATTTTTCCGTATACCTTGTTCTCTGTATCTTCCAAATGCTCGATTTTCAGCAGTTGGACAATTTATCGCTTTTCCAGCTTCTCGGCAGTTAACGCAACATCAATTTCTCCATATTCTTCAATTTAAGAAAACTTGTTTCTCAGTATCTTGCAAAATATCAATTTCTAGCAATTGATTTAATTCTGGCATTTTCTCTATCTGCTCATGTTTCTCATTTCCCAACTTTATACAATCTCCCATTTCAATCAGATTCGCTGCTTGTAACTTCTGTACATTCTGTGAATGTAGAAAATTCTCCATTTCCATCAGTTTCCCTAAATCTAC
This sequence comes from Cetorhinus maximus, assembly GCF_964194155.1. Lineage (NCBI taxonomy): Eukaryota > Metazoa > Chordata > Chondrichthyes > Lamniformes > Cetorhinidae > Cetorhinus > Cetorhinus maximus. The sequence continues at coordinate 16,387 of NW_027596603.1, forward strand.
TAATTTTAACTGTTCAACTGCATTAATGTCTCTAGCTCTCACTATATCCACATTTGCAATGTATCCTCATTCATCTGAAACTGAAAAATATCAGAATGTCTATTTAACAGTATACCTTGTTCTCATTACATTCCAAATGATCGCTTTTCAGCAGTTTGCCAATTCAGCACATTTGCAGCTTCTCGGCAGTTAACGCAACATCAATTACTGCATAACCTTCAATTTAAGAACACTTGTTTCCCAGTATTAGGCAAAATATCAATTTCTAGCAATTGACCAAAATCTGGCATTTTCTCTAACCCATCATGTTTCCCGTTTCACATATTTGTAAAACCTACCATTTCAATGAGATTCGCAGCTTGTAGCTTCTGTTCATTCGGTGAATGTACAAAATTCTCCCTTTCCATCATTTCCCAACATCTACTAATTTCAACTGTTCAACTGCATTAATGTCTGCATCTCTCGTAATATCCACATTTACAACGACTCCTCGTTCATCTGAAACTGAGAAATATCAGATTCTCTATTTTTCAGTGTACCTTGTTCTCTGTATCTTCCAAATACTAGATTTCAGCATTTTGTCAATTCAGCGCTTTTTCAGCTTCTTGGAATTCAACGCAACATCAATTTCTCCATATACTTCAATTTAAGAAAACTTGTTTCTCAGTATCTAGCTAAATATCAAATTCTAGCAATTGATTTAATTCTGGCATTTTCTCTATCTCCTCATGTTTATCATTTCCCAACTTTATACAATCTCCCATTTCAATCAGATTCGCTGCTTGTAGCTTCTGTACATTCTGTGAATGCATAAAAATCTGCATTTCCATCAGTTTCCCTGTATCTTCTAATTTCTACTGTACAACTGCACTAATGTCTGCATCTCTCGCAATGTCCACATTCACAACTACTCCTCGTTCATCTGAAACAGAGAAATATCAGAATGTCTATTTAACAGTATACCTTGTTCTCATTACATTCCAAATGATCGCTTTTCTGCAGCTGGCCAATTCAGCACATTTGCAGCTTCTCGGCAGTTAACGCAACATCAATTACTCCATATCCTTCCATTTTAGAAATCTTGTTTCCCAGTATCTAGCAAAATATCAATTTCTAGCAATTGACCAAAATCAGGCATTTTCTCTATCTCCTCATTTTTCCCATTTCCCATATTTGTAAAATCTACCATTTCAATGAGATTCGCTGCTTGTAGCTTCTGTTCATTCTGAGAATGTACAAAATTCTCAAAATCCATCAGTTTCCCTTTATCTACTAATTTCTACTGTTCAACTGCATTAATGTCTGCATCTCTCGCAATATCCACATTTACAACGACTCCTCGTTCATCTGAAACTGAGAAATATCAGTATCTCTATTTTTCCCTATACCTTATCCTCTGTATCTTCCAAATGCTCGATTTTCAGCAGTTTGTCAATTTATCGCATTTCCAGCTTCTCGGCAGTTAACGCAACATCAATTTCTCCATGTTCTTCAATTTAAGAAAACTTGTTTCTCAGTATATAGCAAAATATCAATTTCTAGCAATTGATTTAATTCTGGCATTTTCTCTATCTGCTCATGTTTCTCATTTCCCAACTTTATACAATCTCCCATTTCAATCAGATTCGCTGCTTGTAACTTCTGTACATTCTGTGAATGTAGAAAATTCTCCATTTCCATCAGTTTCCCTAAATCTACTATTTTTAACTGTTCAACTGCATTAATGTCTCTAGCTCTCACTATATCCACATTTGCAATGTATCCTCATTCATCTGAAACTGAAAAATATCAGAATGTCTATTTAACAGTATACCTTGTTCTCATTACATTCCAAATGATCGCTTTTCAGCAGTTTGCAAATTCAGCACATTTGCAGCTTCTCGGCAGTTAACGCAACATCAATTACTCCATAACCTTCAATTTAAGAAAACTTGTTTCCCAGTATTAGGCAAAATATTAATTTCTAGCAATTGACCAAAATCTGGCATTTTCTCTATCCCATCATGTTTCCCGTTTCACATATTTGTAAAACCTACCATTTCAATGAGATTCGCAGCTTGTAGCTTCTGTTCATTCGGTGAATGTACAAAATTCTCCATGTCCATCATTTCCCAACATCTACTAATTTCAACTGTTCAACTGCATTAATGTCTGCATCTCTCGTAATATCCACATTTACAACGACTCCTCGTTCATCTGAAACTGAGAAATATCAGATTCTCTATTTTTCAGTGTACCTTGTTCTCTGTATCTTCCAAATACTAGATTTTCAGCATTTTGTCAATTCAGCGCTTTTTCAGCTTCTTGGAATTCAACGCAACATCAATTTCTCCATATACTTCAATTTAAGAAAACTTGTTTCTCAGTATCTAGCTAAATATCAAATTCTAGCAATTGATTTAATTCTGGCATTTTCTCTATCTCCTCATGTTTATCATTTCCCAACTTTATACAATCTCCCATTTCAATCAGATTCGCTGCTTGTAGCTTCTGTACATTCTGTGAATGTAGGAAAATCTCCATTTCCATCAGTTTCCCTGTATCTTCTAATTTCTACTGTTCAACTGCATTAATGTCCCCATCTATCGCAATATCCACATTCACAACGACTCCTCGTTCATCTGAAACTGAGAAATATCAGTATCTCTATTTTTCCCTATACCTTATCCTCTGTATCTTCCAAATGCTCGATTTTCAGCAGTTTGAAATTTATCGCATTTCCAGCTTCTCGGCAGTTAACGCAACATCAATTTCTCCATGTTCTTCAATTTAAGAAAACTTGTTTCTCAGTATATAGCAAAATATCAATTTCTAGCAATTGATTTAATTCTGGCATTTTCCCTATCTGCTCATGTTTCTCATTTCCCAACTTTATACAATCTCCCATTTCAATCAGATTCGCTGCTTGTAGCTTCTGTACATTCTGTGAATGTAGAAAATTCTCCATTTCCATCAGTTTCCCTAAATCTACTAATTTCAACTGTTCAACTGCATTAATGTCTCTAGCTCTCATTATATCCACATTTGCAATGAATCCTCGTTGATCTGAAACTGAAAAAAATCAGATTCTCTATTTAACAGTATACCTTGTTCTCATTATATTCCAAATGATCGCTTTTCAGCAGTTTGTCAATTCAGCACATTTGCAGCTTCTCGGCAGTTAACGCAACATCAATTACACCATAACCTTCAATTTAAGAAAACTTGTTTCCCAGTATCTAGCAAAATATCAATTTCTAGCAATTGACCAAAATCTGGCATTTCCTCTATCTCCTCATGTTTTCCATTTCCCATATTTGTAAAATCTACCATTTCAATGAGATTCGCAGCTTGTAGCTTCTATTCAGTCTGTGAATGTACAAAATTCTCCATGTCCATCACTTCCCTCCATCTACTAATTTCAACTGTTCAACTGCATTAATGTCTCTATCTCTCGTAATATCCACATTTACAACGACTCCTCGTTCATCTGAAACTGAGAAATATCAGTTTCTCTATTTTTCAGTATACCTTGTTCTCTGTATCTTCCAAATGCTCGATTCTCAGCATTTTGTCAAGTCAGCACATTTCCAGCTTCTCAGCATTCAACGCAACATCAGTTTCTCGATATCCTTCAATATAAGAAAACTTATTTCTCAGAATCTAGCAAAACATCAAATTCTAGCAATTGTTCAAATTCTGGCATTTTCTCTATCTCCTCATGTTTCCCATTGCCCATATTTGTAAAATCTCCCATTTCAATGAGATTCGCTGCTTGTAGCTACTGTTCATTCTGTAATTGTCCAAAATTCACCATTTCCATCAGTTTCCCTATATATTCTAATTTCTAGTGTTCAACTCCCTTAATGTCTCCATCTCTCGCAATATCCATATTTACAACGACTCCTCGTTCATCTGAAACTGAGCAATATCAGCTTCTCTATTTTTCACTATACCTTGTTCTCTGTGTATTCCAAATGATCGGTTTTCAGCATTTTGCCAATTCAGCACATTTCCAGCTTCTCAGCATTCAACGCAACATCAGTTTCTCCATATCCTTCAAGAAAAGAAAACTTATTTCTCAGTATATATAAAAATATCAATTTCTAGCAATTGATTTAATTCTGGCATTTTCCCTATCTGCTCATGTTTCTCATTTCCCAACTTTATACAATCTCCCATTTCAATCAGATTCCCTGCTTGCAGCTTCTGCTCATTCTGTGAATGTACAAAATTCTCCAATTCCATCAGTTTCCCTAAATCTACTAATTTCAACTGTTCAACTGCATTAATGGCTCTAGCTCTCACAATATCCACATTAGCAATGAATCCTCGTTCACCTGAAAATAAAAAATATCAGTTTCTCTATTTTTCAGTATACCTTGTTCTCTGTATATTCCAAATGATCGCTTTTCAGCAGTTTGCCAATTCAGCACATTTGCAGCTTCTCGGCAACATCAATTACTCTATCGCCTTCAATTTAAGAAAACTTGTTTCTCAGTATCTAGCAAAATATCAATTTCTAACAATTGATCAAATTTTGGTATTTTCTCTATCTCCTCATGTTTCCCATTTCACATATTTGTAGAATCTCCCATTTCAATGAGATTCGCTGCTTGTAGCTTCTGTTCATTCTGAGAATGTATAAAATTCTCCATGTCCATCATTTCCCTACATCTACTAATTTCAACTGTTCAACTGCATTAATGTCTCTATCTCTCCTAATATCCACATTTACAACGACTCCTCGTTCATCTGACACTGAGAAATATCAGTTTCTCTATTTTTCAGTATACCTTGTTCTCTGTATATTCCAAATGCTCGATTTTCAGCAGTTGGTCAATTTATCGCTTTTCCAGCTTCTCGGCAGTTAACGCAACATCAATTTCTCCATATTCTTCAATTTAAGAAAACTTGTTTCTCAGTATCTACCAAAATATCAATTTCTAGCAATTGATCAAATTTTGGTATTTTCTCTATCTGCTCATGTTTCCCATTTCACATATTTGTAGAATCTCCCATTTCAATGAGATTCGCTGCTTGTAGCTTCTGTTCATTCTGAGAATGTATAAAATTCTCCATGTCCATCATTTCCCTACATCTACTAATTTCAACTGTTCAACTGCATTAATGTCTCTATCTCTCATAATATCCACATTTACAACGACTCCTCGTTCATCTGACACTGAGAAATATCAGTTTCTCTATTTTTCCGTATACCTTGTTCTCTGTATCTTCCAAATGCTCGATTTTCAGCAGTTGGTCAATTTATCGCTTTTCCAGCTTCTCGGCAGTTAACGCAACATCAATTTCTCCATATTCTTCAATTTAAGAAAACTTGTTTCTCAGTATATAGCAAAATATCAATTTCTAGCAATTGATTTAATTCTGGCATTTTCTCTATCTGCTCATGTTTCTCATTTCCCAACTTTATACAATCTCCCATTTCAATCAGATTCGCTGCTTGTAACTTCTGTACATTCTGTGAATGTAGAAAATTCTCCATTTCCATCAGTTTCCCTAAATCTACTAATTTTAACTGTTCAACTGCATTAATGTCTCTAGCTCCTCACTATATCCACATTTGCAATGTATCCTCATTCATCTGAAACTGAAAAATATCAGAATGTCTATTTAACAGTATACCTTGTTCTCATTACATTCCAAATGATCGCTTTTCAGCAGTTTGCCAATTCAGCACATTTGCAGCTTCTCGGCAGTTAACGCAACATCAATTACTCCATAACCTTCAATTTAAGAAAACTTGTTTCCCAGTATTAGGCAAAATATTAATTTCTAGCAATTGACCAAAATCTGGCATTTTCTCTATCCCATCATGTTTCCCGTTTCACATATTTGTAAAACCTACCATTTCAATGATATTCGCAGCTTGTAGCTTCTGTTCATTCGGTGAATGTACAAAATTCTCCATGTCCATCATTTCCCAACATCTACTAATTTCAACTGTTCAACTGCATTAATGTCTGCATCTCTCGTAATATCCACATTTACAACGACTCCTCGTTCATCTGAAACTGAGAAATATCAGATTCTCTATTTTTCAGTGTACCTTGTTCTCTGTATCTTCCAAATACTAGATTTTCAGCATTTTGTCAATTCAGCGCTTTTTCAGCTTCTTGGAATTCAACGCAACATCAATTTCTCCATATACTTCAATTTAAGAAAACTTGTTTCTCAGTATCTAGCTAAATATCAAATTCTAGCAATTGATTTAATTCTGGCATTTTCTCTATCTCCTCATGTTTATCATTTCCCAACTTTATACAATCTCCCATTTCAATCAGATTCGCTGCTTGTAGCTTCTGTACATTCTGTGAATGTAGGAAAATCTCCATTTCCATCAGTTTCCCTGTATCTTCTAATTTCTACTGTTCAACTGCATTAATGTCCCCATCTATCGCAATATCCACATTCACAACGACTCCTCGTTCATCTGAAACTGAGAAATATCAGTATCTCTATTTTTCCCTATACCTTATCCTCTGTATCTTCCAAATGCTCGATTTTCAGCAGTTTGTCAATTTATCGCATTTCCAGCTTCTCGGCAGTTAACGCAACATCAATTTCTCCATGTTCTTCAATTTAAGAAAACTTGTTTCTCAGTATATAGCAAAATATCAATTTCTAGCAATTGATTTAATTCTGGCATTTTCCCTATCTGCTCATGTTTCTCATTTCCCAACTTTATACAATCTCCCATTTCAATCAGATTCGCTGCTTGTAGCTTCTGTACATTCTGTGAATGTAGAAAATTCTCCATTTCCATCAGTTTCCCTAAATCTACTAATTTCAACTGTTCAACTGCATTAATGTCTCTAGCTCTCATTATATCCACATTTGCAATGAATCCTCGTTGATCTGAAACTGAAAAATTTCAGATTCTCTATTTAACAGTATACCTTGTTCTCATTATATTCCAAATGATCGCTTTTCAGCAGTTTGTCAATTCAGCACATTTGCAGCTTCTCGGCAGTTAACGCAACATCAATTACACCATAACCTTCAATTTAAGAAAACTTGTTTCCCAGTATCTAGCAAAATATCAATTTCTAGCAATTGACCAAAATCTGGCATTTCCTCTATCTCCTCATGTTTTCCATTTCCCATATTTGTAAAATCTACCATTTCAATGAGATTCGCAGCTTGTAGCTTCTATTCAGTCTGTGAATGTACAAAATTCTCCATGTCCATCACTTCCCTCCATCTACTAATTTCAACTGTTCAACTGCATTAATGTCTCTATCTCTCGTAATATCCACATTTACAACGACTCCTCGTTCATCTGAAACTGAGAAATATCAGTTTCTCTATTTTTCAGTATACCTTGTTCTCTGTATCTTCCAAATGCTCGATTCTCAGCATTTTGTCAAGTCAGCACATTTCCAGCTTCTCAGCATTCAACGCAACATCAGTTTCTCGATATCCTTCAATATAAGAAAACTTATTTCTCAGAATCTAGCAAAACATCAAATTCTAGCAATTGTTCAAATTCTGGCATTTTCTCTATCTCCTCATGTTTCCCATTGCCCATATTTGTAAAATCTCCCATTTCAATGAGATTCGCTGCTTGTAGCTACTGTTCATTCTGTAATTGTCCAAAATTCACCATTTCCATCAGTTTCCCTATATATTCTAATTTCTACTGTTCAACTCCCTTAATGTCTCCATCTCTCGCAATATCCATATTTACAACGACTCCTCGTTCATCTGAAACTGAGCAATATCAGCTTCTCTATTTTTCACTATACCTTGTTCTCTGTGTATTCCAAATGATCGGTTTTCAGCATTTTGCCAATTCAGCACATTTCCAGCTTCTCAGCATTCAACGCAACATCAGTTTCTCCATATCCTTCAAGAAAAGAAAACTTATTTCTCAGTATATATAAAAATATCAATTTCTAGCAATTGATTTAATTCTGGCATTTTCCCTATCTGCTCATGTTTCTCATTTCCCAACTTTATACAATCTCCCATTTCAATCAGATTCCCAGCTTGCAGCTTCTGCTGATTCTGTGAATGTACAAAATTCTCCAATTCCATCAGTTTCCCTAAATCTACTAATTTCAACTGTTCAACTGCATTAATGGCTCTAGCTCTCACTATATCCACATTAGCAATGAATCCTCGTTCATCTGAAAATAAAAAATATCAGTTTCTCTATTTTTCAGTATACCTTGTTCTCTGTATATTCCAAATGATCGCTTTTCAGCAGTTTGCCAATTCAGCACATTTGCAGCTTCTCGGCAGTTAACACAACATCAATTACTCTATCGCCTTCAATTTAAGAAAACTTGTTCCTCAGTATCTAGCAAAATATCAATTTCTAGCAATTGATCAAATTTTGGTATTTTCTCTATCTCCTCATGTTTCCCATTTCACATATTTGTAGAATCTCCCATTTCAATGAGATTCGCTGCTTGTAGCTTCTGTTCATTCTGAGAATGTATAAAATTCTCCATGTCCATCATTTCCCTACATCTACTAATTTCAACTGTTCAACTGCATTAATGTCTCTATCTCTCCTAATATCCACATTTACAACGACTCCTCGTTCATCTGACACTGAGAAATATCAGTTTCTCTATTTTTCAGTATACCTTGTTCTCTGTATCTTCCAAATGCTCGATTTTCAGCAGTTGGTCAATTTATCGCTTTTCCAGCTTCTCGGCAGTTAACGCAACATCAATTTCTCCATATTCTTCAATTTAAGAAAACTTGTTTCTCAGTATCTTGCAAAATATCAATTTCTAGCAATTGATTTAATTCTGGCATTTTCTCTATCTGCTCATGTTTCTCATTTCCCAACTTTATACAATCTCCCATTTCAATCAGATTCGCTGCTTGTAACTTCTGTACATTCTGTGAATGTAGAAAATTCTCCATTTCCATCAGTTTCCCTAAATCTACTAATTTTAACTGTTCAACTGCATTAATGTCTCTAGCTCTCACTATATCCACATTTGCAATGTATCCTCATTCATCTGAAACTGAAAAATATCAGAATGTCTATTTAACAGTATACCTTGTTCTCATTACATTCCAAATGATCGCTTTTCAGCAGTTTGCCAATTCAGCACATTTGCAGCTTCTCGGCAGTTAACGCAACATCAATTACTCCATAACCTTCAATTTAAGAACACTTGTTTCCCAGTATTAGGCAAAATATCAATTTCTAGCAATTGACCAAAATCTGGCATTTTCTCTATCCCATCATGTTTCCCATTTCACATATTTGTAAAACCTACCATTTCAATGAGATTCGCAGCTTGTAGCTTCTGTTCATTCGGTGAATGTACAAAATTCTCCCTTTCCATCATTTCCCAACATCTACTAATTTCAACTGTTCAACTGCATTAATGTCTGCATCTCTCGTAATATCCACATTTACAACGACTCCTCGTTCATCTGAAACTGAGAAATATCAGATTCTCTATTTTTCAGTGTACCTTGTTCTCTGTATCTTCCAAATACTAGATTTCAGCATTTTGTCAATTCAGCGCTTTTTCAGCTTCTTGGAATTCAACGCAACATCAATTTCTCCATATACTTCAATTTAAGAAAACTTGTTTCTCAGTATCTAGCTAAATATCAAATTCTAGCAATTGATTTAATTCTGGCATTTTCTCTATCTCCTCATGTTTATCATTTCCCAACTTTATACAATCTCCCATTTCAATCAGATTCGCTGCTTGTAGCTTCTGTACATTCTGTGAATGTAGAAAAATCTCCATTTCCATCAGTTTCCCTGTATCTTCTAATTTCTACTGTTCAACTGCACTAATGTCTGCATCTCTCGCAATATCCACATTCACAACGACTCCTCGTTCATCTGAAACTGAGAAATATCAATTTCTCTATTTTTCCATATACCTTGTTCTCTGTATCTTCCAAATGCTCGATTTTCAGCAGTTTGTCAATTTATCGCATTTCCAGCTTCTCGGCATCCAACGCAACATCAATTTCTCCATGTTCTTCAATTTAAGAAAACTTGTTTCCCAGTATATAGCAAAATATCAATTTCTAGCAATTGATTTAATTCTGGCATTTTCCCTATCTGCTCATGTTTCTCATTTCCCAACTTTATACAATCTCCCATTTCAATCAGATTCCCTGCTTGCAGCTTCTGCTCATTCTGTGAATGTGCAAAATTCTCCAATTCCATCAGTTTCCCTAAATCTACTAATTTCAACTGTTCAACTGCATTAATGGCTATAGCTCTCACTATATCCACATTTGCAATGAATCCTCGTTCATCTGAAACTGAAAAATATCAGAATGTCTATTTAACAGTATACCGTGTTCTCTGTATATTCCAAATGATCGCTTTTCAGCAGTTTGCCAATTCAGCACATTTGCAGCTTCTCGGCAGTTAACGCAACGTCAATTACTCCATATCCTTCCATTTTAGAAATCTTGTTTCCCAGTATCTAGCAAAATATCAATTTCCAGCAATTGACCAAAATCAGGCATTTTCTCTATCTCCTCATGTTTCCCATTTCCCATATTTGTAAAATCTACCATTTCAATGAGATTCGCTGCTTGTTGCTCCTGTTCATTCTGAGAATGTACAAAATTCTCCAATTCCATCAGTTTCCCTTTATCTACTAATTTCTACTGTTCAACTGCATTAATGTCTGCATCTCTCGCAATATCCACATTTACAACGACCCCTCGTTCATCTGAAACTGAGAAATATCAGTTTCTCTATTTTTCAGTGTACCTTGTTCTCTGTATCTTCCAAATACTAGATTTTCAGCAGGTTGTCAATTCAGCGCTTTTTCAGCTTCTTCGAATTCAACGCAACATCAATTTCTCCATATACTTCAACTTAAGAAAACTTGTTTCTTAGTATCTAGCTAAATATCAAATTCTAGCAATTGATTTAATTCTGGCATTTTCTCTATCTCCTCATGTTTATCATTTCCCAACTTTATACAATCTCCCATTTCAATCAGATTCGCTGCTTGTAGCTTCTGTACATTCTGTGAATGTAGGAAAATCTCCATTTCCATCAGTTTCCCTGTATCTTCTAATTTCTACTGTTCAACTGCATTAATGTCCCCATCTATCGCAATATCCACATTCACAACGACTCCTCGTTCATCTGAAACTGAGAAATATCAGTTTCTCTATTTTTCCGTATACCTTGTTCTCTGTATCTTCCAAATGCTCGATTTTCAGCAGTTTGTCAATTTATCGCATTTCCAGCTTCTCGGCAGTTAACGCAACATCAATTTCTCCATGTTCTTCAATTTAAGAAAACTTGTTTCTCAGTATATAGCAAAATATCAATTTCTAGCAATTGATTTAATTCTGCCATTTTCCCTATCTGCTCATGTTTCTCATTTCCCAACTTTATGCAATCTCCCATTTCAATCAGATTCGCTGCTTGTAGCTTCTGAACATTCTGTGAATGTAGAAAATTCTCCATTTCCATCAGTTTCCCTAAATCTACTAATTTCAACTGTTCAACTGCATTAATGTCTCTAGCTCTCACTATATCCACATTTGCAATGAATCCTCGTTGATCTGAAACTGAAAAATATCAGATTCTCTATTTAACAGTATACCTTGATCTCATTACATTCCAAATGATCGCTTTTCAGCAGTTTGTCAATTCAGCACATTTGCAGCTTCTCGGCAGTTAACGCAACATCAATTACTCCATAACCTTCAATTTAAGGAAACTTGTTTCCCAGTATTAGGCAAAATATCAATTTCTAGCAATTGATCAAAATCTGGCATTTTCGCTATCTCACCATGTTTCCCATTTCACATATTTGTAAAACCTACCATTTCAATGAGATTCGCTGCTTGTAGCTTCTGTTCATTCTGAGAATGTACAAAATTCTCCAATTCCATCAGTTTCCCTTTATCTACTAATTTCTACTGTTCAACTGCATTAATGTCTGCATCTCTCGCAATATCCACATTTACAACGACCCCTCGTTCATCTGAAACTGAGAAATATCAGTTTCTCTATTTTTCAGTGTACCTTGTTCTCTGTATCTTCCAAATACTAGATTTTCAGCAGGTTGTCAATTCAGCGCTTTTTCAGCTTCATGGAATTCAACGCAACATCAATTTCTCCATATACTTCAATTTAAGTAAACTTGTTTCTCAGTATCTAGCTAAATATCAAATTCTAGCAATTGATTTAATTCTGGCATTTTCTCTATCTCCTCATGTTTATCATTTCCCAACTTTATACAATCTCCCATTTCAATCAGATTCGCTGCTTGTAGCTTCTGTACATTCTGTGAATGTAGGAAAATCTCCATTTCCATCAGTTTCCCTGTATCTACTAATTTCTACTGTTCAACTGCATTAATGTCTCCATCCATCGCAATATCCACATTCACAACGACTCCTCGTTCATCTGAAACTGAGAAATATCAGTTTCTCTATTTTTCAGTATACCTTGTTCTCTGTATCTTCCAAATGCTCGATTCTCAGCATTTTGTCAAGTCAGCACATTTCCAGCTTCTCAGCATTCAACGCAACATCAGTTTCTCGATATCCTTCAATATAAGAAAACTTATTTCTCAGAATCTAGCAAAACATCAAATTCTAGCAATTGTTCAAATTCTGGCATTTTCTCTATCTCCTCATGTTTCCCATTGCCCATATTTGTAAAATCTCCCATTTCAATGAGATTCGCTGCTTGTAGCTACTGTTCATTCTGTAATTGTCCAAAATTCACCATTTCCATCAGTTTCCCTATATATTCTAATTTCTACTGTTCAACTCCCTTAATGTCTCCATCTCTCGCAATATCCATATTTACAACGACTCCTCGTTCATCTGAAACTGAGCAATATCGGCTTCTCTATTTTTCACTATACCTTGTTCTCTGTGTATTCCAAATGATCGGTTTTCAGCATTTTGCCAATTCAGCACATTTCCAGCTTCTCAGCATTCAACGCAACATCAGTTTCTCCATATCCTTCAAGAAAAGAAAACTTATTTCTCAGTATATATAAAAATATCAATTTCTAGCAATTGATTTAATTCTGGCATTTTCCCTATCTGCTCATGTTTCTCATTTCCCAACTTTATACAATCTCCCATTTCAATCAGATTCCCTGCTTGCAGCTTCTGCTCATTCCGTGAATGTACAAAATTCTCCAATTCCATCAGTTTCCCTAAATCTACTAATTTCAACTGTTCAACTGCATTAATGGCTCTAGCTCTCATTTTTTCCACATTAGCAATGAATCCTCGTTCATCTGAAAATAAAAAATATCAGTTTCTCTATTTTTTAGTATACCTTGTTCTCTGTATATTCCAAATGATCGCTTTTCAACAGTTTGCCAATTCAACACATTTGCAACTTCTCGGCAGTTAACGCAACATCAATTACTCTATCGCCTTCAATTTAAGAAAACTTGTTCCTCAGTATCTAGCAAAATATCAATTTCTAGCAATTGATCAAAATCTGGCATTTTCTCTATCTCATCATGTTTCCCATTTCACATATTTGTAAAACCTACCATTTCAATGAGAATCGCTGCTTGTAGCTTCTGTTCATTCTGAGAATGTACAAAATTCTCCATGTCCATCATTTCCCTCCATCTACTAATTTCAACTGTTCAACTGCATTAATGTCTCTATCTCTCGTAATATCCACATTTACAACGACTCCTCGTTCATCTGAAACTGAGAAATATCAGATTCTCTATTTTTCAGTGTACCTTGTTCTCTGTATCTTCCAAATACTAGATTTTCAGCATTTTGTCAATTCAGCGCTTTTTCAGCTTCTTGGAATTCAACGCAACATCAATTTCTCCATATACTTCAATTTAAGAAAACTTGTTTCTCAGTATCTAGCTAAATATCAAATTCTAGCAATTGATTTAATTCTGGCATTTTCTCTATCTCCTCATGTTTATCATTTCCCAACTTTATACAATCTCCCATTTCAATCAGATTCGCTGCTTGTAGCTTCTGTACATTCTGTGAATGTAGAAAAATCTCCATTTCCATCAGTTTCCCTGTATCTTCTAATGTCTACTGTACAACTGCACTAATGTCTCGATCTATCGCAATATCCACATTCACAACGACTCCTCGTTGATCTGAAACTGTGAAATATCAGTTTCTCTATTTTTCCATATACCTTGTTCTCTGTATCTTCCAAATGCTCGATTTTCAGCAGTTTGTCAATTTATCGCATTTCCAGCTTCTCGGCATCCAACGCAACATCAATTTCTCCATGTTCTTCAATTTAAGAAAACTTGTTTCTCAGTATATAGCAAAATATCAATTTCTAGCAATTGATTTAATTCTGGCATTTTCCCTATCTGCTCATTTGTCTCATTTCCCAACTTTATACAATCTCCCATTTCAATCAGATTCGCTGCTTGTAGCTTCTGTACATTCTGTGAATGTAGAAAATTCTCCATTTCCATCAGTTTCCCTAAATCTACTAATTTTAACTGTTCAACTGCATTAATGTCTCTAGCTCTCACTATATCCACATTTGCAATGAATCCTCGTTTATCTGAAACTGAAAAATATCAGAATGTCTATTTAACAGTATACCTTGTTCTCATTACATTCCAAATGATCGCTTTTCAGCAGTTTGCCAATTCAGCACATTTGCAGCTTCTCGGCAGTTAACGCAGCATCAATTACTCCATAACCTTCAATTTAAGAAAACTTGTTTTCCAGTATCTAGCAAAATATCAATTTCTAGCAATTAATCTCAGTTTCACTACTTTTCAGTATATATTGCTCTGTGCCTGTTCCAAATGATCGGATTTCAGCAGTTTGCCAATTCAGCACATATGCAGCTTCTCGGCAGTTACGCAACATCAGTTTCTCCATATTCTTCAATTAAGAAAACTTGTTTCCCAGTATCTAGCAAAATATCAATTTCTAGCAATTGATCAAAATCTGGCATTTTCTCTATCTCATCATGTTTCCCATTTCACATATTTGTAAAACCTACCATTTCAATGAGAATCGCTGCTTGTAGCTTCTGTTCATTCTGAGAATGTACAAAATTCTCCATGTCCATCATTTCCCTCCATCTACTAATTTCAACTGTTCAACTGCATTAATGTCTCTATCTCTCGTAATATCCACATTTACAACGACTCCTCGTTCATCTGAAACTGAGAAATATCAGATTCTCTATTTTTCAGTGTACCTTGTTCTCTGTATCTTCCAAATACTAGATTTTCAGCATTTTGTCAATTCAGCGCTTTTTCAGCTTCTTGGAATTCAACGCAACATCAATTTCTCCATATACTTCAATTTAAGAAAACTTGTTTCTCAGTATCTAGCTAAATATCAAATTCTAGCAATTGATTTAATTCTGGCATTTTCTCTATCTCCTCATGTTTATCATTTCCCAACTTTATACAATCTCCCATTTCAATCAGATTCGCTGCTTGTAGCTTCTGTACATTCTGTGAATGTAGAAAAATCTCCATTTCCATCAGTTTCCCTGTATCTTCTAATGTCTACTGTACAACTGCACTAATGTCTCGATCTATCGCAATATCCACATTCACAACGACTCCTCGTTCATCTGAAACTGAGAAATATCAGTTTCTCTATTTTTCCATATACCTTATTCTCTGTATCTTCCAAATGCTCGATTTTCAGCAGTTGGTCAATTTATCGCATTTCCAGCTTCTCGGCATCCAACGCAACATCAATTTCTCCATGTTCTTCAATTTAAGAAAACTTGTTTCTCAGTATATAGCAAAATATCAATTTCTAGCAATTGATTTAATTCTGGCATTTTCCCTATCTGCTCATTTGTCTCATTTCCCAACTTTATACAATCTCCCATTTCAATCAGATTCGCTGCTTGTAGCTTCTGTACATTCTGTGAATGTAGAAAATTTTCCATTTCCATCAGTTTCCCTAAATCTACTAATTTTAACTGTTCAACTGCATTAATGTCTCTAGCTCTCACTATATCCACATTTGCAATGAATCCTCGTTTATCTGAAACTGAAAAATATCAGAATGTCTATTTAACAGTATACCTTGTTCTCATTACATTCCAAATGAATGCTTTTCAGCAGTTTGCCAATTCAGCACATTTGCAGCTTCTCGGCAGTTAACGCAGCATCAATTACTCCATAACCTTCAATTTAAGAAAACTTGTTTTCCAGTATCAAGCAAAATATCAATTTCTAGCAATTAATCTCAGTTTCACTACTTTTCAGTATATATTGCTCTGTGCCTGTTCCAAATGATCGGATTTCAGCAGTTTGCCAATTCAGCACATATGCAGCTTCTCGGCAGTTACGCAACATCAGTTTCTCCATATTCTTCAATTAAGAAAACTTGTTTCCCAGTATCTACCAAAATATCAATTTCTAGCAATTGACCAAAATCGTGCATTTTCTCTATCTCCTCATGTTTCCCATTTCCCATATTTGTAAAATCTACCATTTCAATGACATTCGCTGCTTGTAGCTTCTGTTCATTCTGTGAATATAGAAAATTCTCCATTTCCATCAGTTTCCCTAAATCTACTAATTTCAACTGTTGAACTGCATTAATGTCTCTAGCTCTCACCATATTCACATTTGCAATGAATCCTCGTTCATCTGAAACTGAAAAATATCAGTTTCTCTATTTTTCAGTATACCTTGTTGTCTGAATCTTCCAAATGCTCGATTTTCAGCAGTTGGTCAATTCATTGCATTTCCAGCTTCTCGGCATTCAATGCAACATCAGTTTCTCCATATCCTTCAATATAAGAATACTTGTTTCTCGGTACCTAGGAAAATATCATTTCTAGCAATTGATCAAATTCTGCCATTTTCTCTATCTCCTCATGTTTCCCATTTGCCAACTTTATAAAATCTCCCATTTCAATCCGAATCTCTGCTTGTAGCTGCTGTTCATTCTGTGAATGTAGAAAATTCTCCATTTCCATCAGTTTCCCTAAATCTACTAATTTCAACTGTTGAACTGCATTAATGTCTCTAGCTCTCACCATATTCACATTTGCAATGAATCCTCGTTCATCTGAAACTGAAAAATATCAGTTTCTCTATTTTTCAGTATACCTTGTTGTCTGAATCTTCCAAATGATCGCTTTTCAGCAGTGTGCCAATTCAGCACATTTGCAGCTTCTCGGCAGTTAACGCAACATCAATTACTCCATATCCTTCCATTTTAGAAATCTTGTTTCCCAGTATCTAGCAAAATATCAATTTCTAGCAATTGACCAAAATCAGGCATTTTCTCTATCTCCTCATGTTTCCCATTTCCCATGAGGAGATAGAGAAAATGCCAGAATTTGATCAATTGCTAGAAATTGATATTTTGCAAGATACTGAGAAACAAGTTTTCTTAAATTGAAGGATATCGAGAAACTGATGTTGCGTTGAATGCTGGCAAGCTGGGAATGTGCTGAATTGACAAACTGCTGAGAATCGAGCATTTGGAAGATACAGACAACAGGGTATACTGAAAAATAGAGAAACAGAGATTTTTCATTTTCAGATGAACGAGGATTCGTTGTATATGTGGATATTGTGAGAGATAGAGACATTAATGCAGTGGAACAGTAGAAATTAGTAGATATAGGGAACGATGGAATTGGAGAATTTTGTACATTCCCAGAATGAACAGAAACTACAAGCAGCGAATCTGATTGAAATGGGAGATTTTACAATTGTGGGAATTGGGTAACATGAGGAGATAGGGAAAATGCCAGAATTTGATCAATTGCTAGAAATTGATATATTGCTAGATACTGAGAAACAAGTTTTCTTAAATTGAAGGATATGGAGAAACTGATGTTGCGTTAAATGCCGAGATGCTGGAAATGTGCTGAATTGGCAAACTGCTGAAAACCGATCATTTGGAATATACCGATAACAAGGTATACTGAAAAATAGAGAAACTGAGATTGCTCAGCTTCAGATAAACGAGGAGTCGTTTTAAACGTGGATATTGTGAGGGATGGAGACATTATTGCAGTTGAACAGTTGAAATTGGAAGATAAAGGGAAGCTGATGGAATTGGAGAATTTTGTACTTCCACAGAATGAACAGAAACTACAAGCAGCGAATCTCATTGAAATGGGAGATTTTACAAATATGGGAAATGGGAAACATGAGGAGATAGAGAAAATGCCAGAATTTGATCAATTGCTTGAAATTGATATTTTGCTAGATACTGAGAAACGAGTTTACTTAAATTGAAGGATATGGAGAAACTGATGTTGCGTTGAATGCTGAGAAGCTGGAAATGTGCTGACTTGACAAACTGCTGAAAATCGAGCATTTGGAAGATACAGACAACAAGGTATACTGAAAAATAGAGAAAAAGTGATTTTTCAGTTTCAGATGAACCAGGAGTCGTTTTAAACGTGGATATTGTGAGAGATGGAGACATTAATGCAGTTGAACAGTAGAAATTAGTAGATATAGGGAAACATGGAATTGGAGAATTTTGTACATTCACAAAATGAACAGAAACTACAAGCAGCGAATCTGATTGAAATGGGAGATTTTACAATTGTGGGAAATGGGTAACATGAGGAGATAGGGAAAATGCCAGAATTTGATCAATTGCTAGAAATTGATATTTTGCTAGATACTGAGAAACAAGTTTTCTTAAATTGAAGGATATCGAGATACTGATGTTGCGTTGAATGCTGAGAAGCTGGAAATGTCCTGACTTGACAAACTGCTGAAAATTGAGCATTTGGAAGATACAGAGAACACGGTATACTGAAAAATAGAGAAACTGAGAATTTTCAGTTTCAGATGAACGAGGAGTCATTGTAAATGTGGATATTGTGAGAGATAGAGACATGAATGCAGTTGAGCAGTTGAAATTAGTAGATAAAGGGAAACTGATGGAATTGGAGAATTTTGTACACTCACAGAATGAACAGAAACTACAAGCAGCGAATCTCATTGAAATGGGAGATTTTACAAATATGGGAAATGGGAAACATGAGGAGATAGAGAAAATGCCAGAATTTGATCAATTGCTTGAAATTGATATTTGGCTAGATACTCAGAAACGAGTTTACTTAAATTGAAGGATATGAAGAAACTGATGTTGCGTTGAATGCTGAGAAGCTTGAAATGCGCTGACTTGACAAACTGCTGAAAATCGAGCATTTGGAAGATACAGACAACAAGGTATACTGAAAAATAGAGAAACTGACATTTTTCAGTTTCGGATGAACGAGGATTCGTTGTAAATGTGGATATTGTGAGAGATAGAGACATTAATGCAGTTGAACAGTAGAAATTAGTAGATGAAGGGAAGCTGATGGAAATGGTGAATTTTGTACATTCACAGAATGTACAGAAGCTACAAGCAGCGAATCTGATTGAAATGGGAGATTGTATAAGTTGGGAAATGGCAAACATGAGGAGATAGAGAAAATGCCAGAATTTGGTCAATTGCTAGAAATTGATATTTTGCTAGATACTGAGAAACAAGTTTTCTGAAATTGAATGATATGGAGAAATTAATGTTGCGTTGAATGCCGAGAAGCTGGAAATCTGCTGAATTGGCAAACTGCTGAAAAGCGATCATTTGGAATATACAGAGAACAAGGTATACTGAAAAATAGAGAAACTGAGATTTTTCAGTTTCAGATGAACGAGGCTTCGTTGCAAATGTGGATATTTTGAGAGATGTAGATATTAATGCAGTTGAACAGTTGAAATTAGTAGATTTGGGAAACTGATGGAAATGGAGAATTTTGTACATTCACAGAATGAAAAGAAGCTACGAGCAGCAAATCTCATCGAAATGGGAGATTTTACAAATATGGGAAATGGGAAACATGAGGAGATAGAGAAAATGCCAGATTTTGATCAATCGCTAGAAATTGATATTTTGCTAGATACTGAGAAACAAGTTTTCTTAAATTGAAGGATATCGAGAAACTGATGTTGCGTTGAATGCTGGCAAGCTGGGAATGTGCTGAATTGACAAACTGCTGAAAATCGAGCATTTGTAAGATACAGACAACAAGGTATACTGAAAAACAGAGAAACAGAGATTTTTCATTTTGAGATGAATGAGGATTCGTTGTAAATGTGGATATTGTGAGAGATAGAGACATTAATGCAGTGGAACAGTAAAAATTAGTGGATATAGGGAAACATGGAATTGGAGAATTTTGTACATTCACAGAATGAACAGAAACTACAAGCAGTGAGTCTGATTGAAATGGGAGATTTTACAATTATGGGAAATGGGTAACATGAGGAGATAGGGAAAATGCCAGAATTTGATCAATTGCTAGAAATTGATATTTTGCTAGAAACTGAGAAACAAGTTTTCTTAAATTGAAGGATATCGAGCAACCGATGTTGTGTTGAATGCTGAGAAGCTGGAAATGTGCTGACATGACAAACTGCTGAAAATTGAGAACTTGGAAGATACAGAGAACAAGGTATACTTAAAAATAGTGAAACTGAGAATTCTCAGATTCAGATGAACGAGGAGTCGTTGTAAATGTGGATATTGTGAGAGATAGAGACATTAATGCAGTTGAACAGTAGAAATTAGTAGATGAAGGGAAACTGATGGAATTGGAGAATTTTGCGCATTCACAGAATGAACAGAAAATACAAGCAGCGAATCTCTTTGAAATGGGAGATTTTACAAATATGGGAAATGGGAAACATGAGGAGATAGAAAAAATGCCAGAATTTGATCAATTGCTAGAAATTGATATTTTGCTAGAAACTGAGAAACAAGTTTTCTTAAATTGAAGGATATCGAGAAACTGATGTTGTGTTGAATGCTGAGAAGCTGCGAATGTGCTGAATTGACAAACTGCTGAAAATCGAGCATTTGAAAAATACAGACAACAAGGTATACTGAAAAATAGAGAAACTGAGATTTTTCAGATTCAGATGAATGAGGATTCGTTGCAAATGTGCATATTTTGAGAGATATAGATATTAATGCAGTTGAACAGTTGAAATTAGTAGATTTAGGGAAACTGATGGAAATGGAGAATTTCGTGCATTCACAGAATGAACAGAAGTTACGAGCAGCAAATCTCATCGAAATTGGAGATTTTACAAATATGGGAAATGGGTAACATGAGGAGATAGAGAAACTGCCAGAATTTGATCAATTGCTTGAAATTGATATTTTGCTAGATACTGAGAAACAAGTTTTCTTAAATTGAAGGATATCGAGAAACGGATGTTGCGTTGAATGCTGGCAAGCTGGGAATGTGCTGAATTGACAAACTGTTGAAAATCGAGCATTTGGAAGATACAGAGAACAAGGTATACTGAAAAATAGAGAAACTGACATTTTTCAGTTTCAGATGAACCAGGAGTCGTTGTAAATGTGGATATTGTGAGAGATAGAGACATTAATGCAGTTGAACAGTAGAAATTAGTAGATAAAGGGATACTGATGGAATTGGAGAATTTTGTACATTCACAGAATGAACAGAAACTACAAGCAGTGAATCTCATTGAAATGGGAGATTTTTCACATATGGGAAATGGGAAACATGAGGAGATAGAGAAATTGCCAGAATTTGATCAATTGCTTGAAATTGATATTTGGCTAGATACTGGGAAACGAGTTTACTTAAATTGAAGGATATGAAGAAACTGATGTTGCGTTGAATGCTGAGAACCTGCAAATGTGCTAAATTGACAAACTGATGAAAATCGAACATTTAGAAGATACAGATATCTAGGTATACTGAAAAATAGAGAAACTGAGATTTTTTCATTTTCAGATGAACGAGGAGTCATTGTAAATGTGGATATTGTGATAGATAGAGACATTAATGCATTTGAAGAGTAGAAATTAGTAGATTTAGGGAAGCTGATGGAAATGGATAATTTTGTACATTCACCGAATGAACAGAAGCTATAAGCAGTGAATTTCATTGAATTGGGAGATTTTATAAAGTTTGGAAATGCAAAACATGAGGAGATAGAGAAAATGCCAGAATTTGATCAATTGCTAGAAATTGATATTTTGCAAGATACTGAGAAACAAGTTTTCTTAAATTGAAGGATATCGAGAAACTGATGTTGCGTTGAATGCTGGCAAGCTGGGAATGTGCTGAATTGACAAACTGCTGAGAATCGAGCATTTGGAAGATACAGACAACAAGGTATACTGAAAAATAGAGAAACAGAGATTTTTCATTTTCAGATGAACGAGGATTCGTTGTATATGTGGATATTGTGAGAGATAGAGACATTAATGCAGTGGAACAGTAGAAATTAGTAGATATAGGGAAAGATGGAATTGGAGAATTTTGTTCATTCCCAGAATGAACAGAAACTACAAGCAGCGAATCTGATTGAAATGGGAGATTTTACAAATATGGGAAATGGGAAACATGAGGAGATAGAGAAAATGCCAGAATTTGATCAATTGCTTGAAATTGATATTTTGCTAGATACTGAGAAACGAGTTTACTTAAATTGAAGGATATGGAGAAACTGATGTTGCGTTGAATGCTGAGAAGCTGGAAATGTGCTGACTTGACAAACTGCTGAAAATCGAGCATTTGGAAGATACAGACAACAAGGTATACTGAAAAATAGAGAAAAAGTGATTTTTCAGTTTCAGATGAACCAGGAGTCGTTTTAAACGTGGATATTGTGAGAGATGGAGACATTAATGCAGTTGAACAGTAGAAATTAGTAGATATAGGGAAACATGGAATTGGAGAATTTTGTACATTCACAAAATGAACAGAAACTACAAGCAGCGAATCTGATTGAAATGGGAGATTTTACAATTGTGGGAAATGGGTAACATGAGGAGATAGGGAAAATGCCAGAATTTGATCAATTGCTAGAAATTGATATTTTGCTAGATACTGAGAAACAAGTTTTCTTAAATTGAAGGATATCGAGATACTGATGTTGCGTTGAATGCTGAGAAGCTGGAAATGTCCTGACTTGACAAACTGCTGAAAATTGAGCATTTGGAAGATACAGAGAACACGGTATACTGAAAAATAGAGAAACTGAGAATTTTCAGTTTCAGATGAACGAGGAGTCATTGTAAATGTGGATATTGTGAGAGATAGAGACATGAATGCAGTTGAGCAGTTGAAATTAGTAGATAAAGGGAAACTGATGGAATTGGAGAATTTTGTACACTCACAGAATGAACAGAAACTACAAGCAGCGAATCTCATTGAAATGGGAGATTTTACAAATATGGGAAATGGGAAACATGAGGAGATAGAGAAAATGCCAGAATTTGATCAATTGCTTGAAATTGATATTTGGCTAGATACTCAGAAACGAGTTTACTTAAATTGAAGGATATGAAGAAACTGATGTTGCGTTGAATGCTGAGAAGCTTGAAATGCGCTGACTTGACAAACTGCTGAAAATCGAGCATTTGGAAGATACAGACAACAACGTATACTGAAAAATAGAGAAACTGACATTTTTCAGTTTCGGATGAACGAGGATTCGTTGTAAATGTGGATATTGTGAGAGATAGAGACATTAATGCAGTTGAACAGTAGAAATTAGTAGATGAAGGGAAGCTGATGGAAATGGTGAATTTTGTACATTCACAGAATGTACAGAAGCTACAAGCAGCGAATCTGATTGAAATGGGAGATTGTATAAGTTGGGAAATGGCAAACATGAGGAGAAAGAGAAAATGCCAGAATTTGGTCAATTGCTAGAAATTGATATTTTGCTAGATACTGAGAAACAAGTTTTCTGAAATTGAATGATATGGAGAAATTAATGTTGCGTTGAATGCCGAGAAGCTGGAAATCTGCTGAATTGGCAAACTGCTGAAAAGCGATCATTTGGAATATACAGAGAACAAGGTATACTGAAAAATAGAGAAACTGAGAGTTTTCAGTTTCAGATGAACGAGGCTTCGTTGCAAATGTGGATATTTTGAGAGATGTAGATATTAATGCAGTTGAACAGTTGAAATTAGTAGATTTGGGAAACTGATGGAAATGGAGAATTTTGTACATTCACAGAATGAAAAGAAGCTACGAGCAGCAAATATCATCGAAATGGGAGATTTTACAAATATGGGAAATGGGAAACATGAGGAGATAGAGAAAATGCCAGATTTTGATCAATCGCTAGAAATTGATATTTTGCTAGATACTGAGAAACAAGTTTTCTTAAATTGAAGGATATCGAGAAACTGATGTTGCGTTGAATGCTGGCAAGCTGGGAATGTGCTGAATTGACAAACTGCTGAAAATCGAGCATTTGTAAGATACAGACAACAAGGTATACTGAAAAACAGAGAAACAGAGATTTTTCATTTTGAGATGAATGAGGATTCGTTGTAAATGTGGATATTGTGAGAGATAGAGACATTAATGCAGTTGAACAGTAAAAATTAGTGGATATAGGGAAACATGGAATTGGAGAATTTTGTACATTCCCAGAATGAACAGAAACTACAAGCAGCGAATCTGATTGAAATGGGAGATTTTACAATTATGGGAAATGGGTAACATGAGGAGATAGGGAAAATGCCAGAATTTGATCAATTGCTAGAAATTGATATTTTGCTAGATACTGAGAAACAAGTTTTCTTAAATTGCAGGATATGGAGAAATTGATGTTGCGTTGAATGCCGAGAAGATGGAAATGTGCTGACTTGACAAACTGCTGAAAATCGAGCATTTGGAACAGACAGACAACAAGGTACACTGAAAAATAGAGAAACTGACAATTCTCAGTTTCAGATGAACGAGGAGTCGTTGTATATGTGGATATTGTGAGAGATGGAGACATTAATGCAGTTGAACAGTTGAAATTGGAAGATATAGTGAAACTGATGGAAATGGAGAATTTTGTGCATTCACAGAATGACCAGAAACTACAAGCAGTGAATCTCTTTGAAATGGGAGATTTTACAAATATGGGAAATGGGAAACATGAGGAGATAGAAAAAATGCCAGAATTTGATCAATTGCTAGAAATTGATATTTTGCTAGAAACTGAGAAACAAGTTTTCTTATATTGAAGGATATGGAGAAACTGATGTTGTGTTGAATGCTAAGAAGCTGGGAATGTGCTGAATTGACAAACTGCTGAAAATCGAGCATTTGAAAGATACAGACAACAAGGTATACTGAAAAATAGAAAAACAGAGATTTATCAGTTTCGGATGAACGAGGATTCGTTGTAAATGTGGATATTGTGAGAGATAGAGACATTAATGCAGTTGAACAGTAGAAATTAGTAGATGAAGGGAAACTGATGGAAATGGTGAATTTTGTTCATTCACAGAATGTACAGAAGCTACAAGCAGCGAATCTGATTGAAATGGGAGATTGTATAAGTTGGGAAATGGCAAACATGAGGAGATAGAGAAAATGCCAGAATTTGGTCAATCGCTAGAAATTGATATTTTGCTAGATACTGAGAAACAAGTTTTCTTAAATTGAAGGATATCGAGAAATTAATGTTGCGTTGAATGCTGGCAAGCTGGGAATGTGCTGAATTGACAAACTGCTGAAAATCGAGCATTTGGAATATACAGACAACAAGGTATACTGAAAAACAGAGAAACAGAGATTTTTCAGTTTCAGATGAACGAGGCTTCGTTGCAAATGTGGATATTTTGAGAGATAGAGACATTAATGCAGTGGAACAGTTAAAATTAGCGGATATAGGGAAACATGGAATTGGAGAATTTTGTACATTCACAGAATGAACAGAAACTACAAGCAGCGAATCTGATTGAAATGGGAGATTTTACAATTATGGGAAATGGGTAACATGAGGAGATAGGGAAAATGCCAGAATTTGATCAATTGCTAGAAATTGATATTTTGCTAGATACTGAGAAACAAGTTTTCTTAAATTGAAGGATATCGAGCAACCGATGTTGTGTTGAATGCCGAGAAGCTGGAAATCTGCTGAATTGGCAAACTGCTGAAAAGCGATCATTTGGAATATACAGAGAACAAGGTATACTGAAAAATAGAGAAACTGAGAGTTTTCAGTTTCAGATGAACGAGGCTTCGTTGCAAATGTGGATATTTTGAGAGATGTAGATATTAATGCAGTTGAACAGTTGAAATTAGTAGATTTGGGAAACTGATGGAAATGGAGAATTTTGTACATTCACAGAATGAAAAGAAGCTACGAGCAGCAAATATCATCGAAATGGGAGATTTTACATATATGGGAAATGGGAAACATGAGGAGATAGAGAAAATGCCAGATTTTGATCAATCGCTAGAAATTGATATTTTGCTAGATACTGAGAAACAAGTTTTCTTAAATTGAAGGATATCGAGAAACTGATGTTGCGTTGAATGCTGGCCAGCTGGGAATGTGCTGAATTGACAAACTGCTGAAAATCGAGCATTTGGAAGATACAGACAACAAGGTATACTGAAAAACAGAGAAACAGAGATTTTTCATTTTGAGATGAATGAGGATTCGTTGTAAATGTGGATATTGTGAGAGATAGAGACATTAATGCAGTTGAACAGTAAAAATTAGTGGATATAGGGAAACATGGAATTGGAGAATTTTGTACATTCACAGAATGAACAGAAACTACAAGCAGTGAGTCTGATTGAAATGGGAGATTTTACAATTATGGGAAATGGGTAACATGAGGAGATAGGGAAAATGCCAGAATTTGATCAATTGCTAGAAATTGATATTTTGCTAGATACTGAGAAACAAGTTTTCTTAAATTGCAGGATATGGAGAAATTGATGTTGCGTTGAATGCCGAGAAGATGGAAATGTGCTGACTTGACAAACTGCTGAAAATCGAGCATTTGGAACAGACAGACAACAAGGTACACTGAAAAATAGAGAAACTGACAATTCTCAGTTTCAGATGAACGAGGAGTCGTTGTATATGTGGATATTGTGAGAGATGGAGACATTAATGCAGATGAACAGTTGAAATTGGAAGATATAGTGAAACTGATGGAAATGGAGAATTTTGTGCATTCACAGAATGACCAGAAACTACAAGCAGTGAATCTCTTTGAAATGGGAGATTTTACAAATATGGGAAATGGGAAACATGAGGAGATAGAAAAAATGCCAGAATTTGATCAATTGCTAGAAATTGATATTTTGCTAGAAACTGAGAAACAAGTTTTCTTATATTGAAGGATATGGAGAAACTGATGTTGTGTTGAATGCTAAGAAGCTGGGAATGTGCTGAATTGACAAACTGCTGAAAATCGAGCATTTGAAAGATACAGACAACAAGGTATACTGAAAAATAGAAAAACAGAGATTTATCAGTTTCGGATGAACGAGGATTCGTTGTAAATGTGGATATTGTGAGAGATAGAGACATTAATGCAGTTGAACAGTAGAAATTAGTAGATGAAGGGAAACTGATGGAAATGGTGAATTTTGTTCATTCACAGAATGTACAGAAGCTACAAGCAGCGAATCTGATTGAAATGGGAGATTGTATAAGTTGGGAAATGGCAAACATGAGGAGATAGAGAAAATGCCAGAATTTGGTCAATCGCTAGAAATTGATATTTTGCTAGATACTGAGAAACAAGTTTTCTTAAATTGAAGGATATCGAGAAATTAATGTTGCGTTGAATGCTGGCAAGCTGGGAATGTGCTGAATTGACAAACTGCTGAAAATCGAGCATTTGGAATATACAGACAACAAGGTATACTGAAAAACAGAGAAACAGAGATTTTTCAGTTTCAGATGAACGAGGCTTCGTTGCAAATGTGGATATTTTGAGAGATAGAGACATTAATGCAGTGGAACAGTTAAAATTAGCGGATATAGGGAAACATGGAATTGGAGAATTTTGTACATTCACAGAATGAACAGAAACTACAAGCAGCGAATCTGATTGAAATGGGAGATTTTACAATTATGGGAAATGGGTAACATGAGGAGATAGGGAAAATGCCAGAATTTGATCAATTGCTAGAAATTGATATTTTGCTAGATACTGAGAAACAAGTTTTCTTAAATTGAAGGATATCGAGCAACCGATGTTGTGTTGAATGCTGAGAAGCTGGAAATGTGCTGACATGACAAACTGCTGAAAATTGAGAACTTGGAAGATACAGAGAACAAGGTATACTTAAAAATAGTGAAACTGAGAATTCTCAGATTCAGATGAACGAGGAGTCGTTGTAAATGTGGATATTGTGAGAGATAGAGACATTAATGCAGTTGAACAGTAGAAATTAGTAGATAAAGGGAAACTGATGGAATTGGAGAATTTTGCGCATTCATAGAATGAACAGAAAATACAAGCAGCGAATCTCTTTGAAATGGGAGATTTTACAAATATGGGAAATGGGAAACATGAGGAGATAGAAAAAATGCCAGAATTTGATCAATTGCTAGAAATTGATATTTTGCTAGAAACTGAGAAACAAGTTTTCTGAAATTGAATGATATGGAGAAATTAATGTTGCGTTGAATGCCGAGAAGCTGGAAATCTGCTGAATTGGCAAACTGCTGAAAAGCGATCATTTGGAATATACAGAGAACAAGGTATACTGAAAAATAGAGAAACTGAGAGTTTTCAGTTTCAGATGAACGAGGCTTCGTTGCAAATGTGGATATTTTGAGAGATGTAGATATTAATGCAGTTGAACAGTTGAAATTGGAAGATAAAGGGAAGCTGATGGAATTGGAGAATTTTGTACTTCCACAGAATGAACAGAAACTACAAGCAGCGAATCTCATTGAAATGGGAGATTTTACAAATATGGGAAATGGGAAACATGAGGAGATAGAGAAAATGCCAGAATTTGATCAATTGCTTGAAATTGATATTTTGCTAGATACTGAGAAACGAGTTTACTTAAATTGAAGGATATGGAGAAACTGATGTTGCGTTGAATGCTGAGAAGCTGGAAATGTGCTGACTTGACAAACTGCTGAAAATCGAGCATTTGGAAGATACAGACAACAAGGTATACTGAAATATAGAGAAAAAGTGATTTTTCAGTTTCAGATGAACCAGGAGTCGTTTTAAACGTGGATATTGTGAGAGATGGAGACATTAATGCAGTTGAACAGTAGAAATTAGTAGATATAGAAATATATGGAATTGGAGAATTTTGTACATTCACAAAATGAACAGAAACTACAAGCAGCGAATCTGATTGAAATGGGAGATTTTTCACATATGGGAAATGGGAAACATGAGGAGATAGAGAAAATGCCAGAATTTGATCAATTGCTAGAAATTGATATTCTGCTAGTTACTGAGAAACAAGTTTTCTTAAATTGAAGGATATCGAGATA
Source organism: Cetorhinus maximus (assembly GCF_964194155.1). Taxonomy (NCBI): domain Eukaryota; kingdom Metazoa; phylum Chordata; class Chondrichthyes; order Lamniformes; family Cetorhinidae; genus Cetorhinus; species Cetorhinus maximus. Next base: position 45,609 of record NW_027596603.1, read on the forward strand.
CTGATGTTGCGTTGAATGCTGAGAAGCTGGAAATGTGCTGACTTGACAAACTGCTGATAATTGAGCATTTGGAAGATACAGAGAACAAGGTATACTGAAAAATAGAGGAACTGAGAATTTTCAGTTTCAGATGAACGAGGATTCGTTGTAAATGTGGATATTGTGAGAGATAGAGACAATAATGCAGTTGAGCAGTTGAAATTAGTAGATAAAGGGAAACTGATGGAATTGGAGAATTTTGTACACTCACAGAATGAACAGAAACTACAAGCAGCGAATCTGATTGAAATGGGAGATTTTACAATTATGGGAAATGTTTGACATGAGGAGATAGGGAAAATGCCAGAATTTGATCAATTGCTAGAAATTGATATTTTGCTAGATACTGAGAAACAAGTTTTCTTAAATTGCAGGATATGGAGAAATTGATGTTGCGTTGAATGCCGAGAAGATGGAAATGTGCTGACTTGACAAACTGCTGAAAATCGAGCATTTGGAACAGACAGACAACAAGGTACAGTGAAAAATAGAGAAACTGACAATTCTCAGTTTCAGATGAACGAGGAGTCGTTGTATATGTGGATATTGTGAGAGATGGAGACATTAATGCAGTTGAACAGTTGAAATTGGAAGATATAGTGAAACTGATGGAAATGGAGAATTTTGTGCATTCACAGAATGACCAGAAACGACAAGCAGTGAATCTCTTTGAAATGGGAGATTTTACAAATATGGGAAATGGGAAACATGAGGAGATAGAAAAAATGCCAGAATTTGATCAATTGCTAGAAATTGATATTTTGCTAGAAACTGAGAAACAAGTTTTCTTATATTGAAGGATATGGAGAAACTGATGTTGTGTTGATTGCTAAGAAGCTGGGAATGTGCTGAATTGACAAACTGCTGAAAATCGAGCATTTGAAAGATACAGACAACAAGGTATACTGAAAAATAGAAAAACAGAGATTTATCAGTTTCGGATGAACGAGGATTCGTTGTAAATGTGGATATTGTGAGAGATAGAGACATTAATGCAGTTGAACAGTAGAAATTAGTAGATGAAGGGAAACTGATGGAAATGGTGAATTTTGTACATTCACAGAATGTACAGAAGCTACAAGCAGCGAATCTGATTGAAATGGGAGATTGTATAAGTTGGGAAATGGCAAACATGAGGAGATAGAGAAAATGCCAGATTTTGGTCAATCGCTAGAAATTGATATTTTGCTAGATACTGAGAAACAAGTTTTCTTAAATTGAAGGATATCGAGAAATTAATGTTGCGTTGAATGCTGGCAAGCTGGGAATGTGCTGAATTGACAAACTGCTGAAAATCGAGCATTTGGAATATACAGACAACAAGGTATACTGAAAAACAGAGAAACAGAGATTTTTCAGTTTCAGATGAACGAGGCTTCGTTGCAAATGTGGATATTTTGAGAGATGTAGATATTAATGCAGTTGAACAGTTGAAATTAGTAGATTTAGGGAAACTGATGGAAATGGAGAATTTTGTACATTCACAGAATGAAAAGAAGCTACAAGCAGCGAGTCTGATTGAAATGGGAGATTTTACAATTATGGGAAATGGGAAACATGAGGAGATAGGGAAAATGCCAGAATTTGATCAATTGCTAGAAATTGATATTTTGCTAGATACTGAGAAACAAGTTTTCTTAAATTGAAGGATATCGAGCAACCGATGTTGTGTTGAATGCTGAGAAGCTGGAAATGTGCTGACATGACAAACTGCTGAAAATTGAGAACTTGGAAGATACAGAGAACAAGGTATACTTAAAAATAGTGAAACTGAGAATTCTCAGATTCAGATGAACGAGGAGTCGTTGTAAATGTGGATATTGTGAGAGATAGAGACATTAATGCAGTTGAACAGTAGAAATTAGTAGATGAAGGGAAACTGATGGAATTGGAGAATTTTGCGCATTCACAGAATGAACAGAAAATACAAGCAGCGAATCTCTTTGAAATGGGAGATTTTACAAATATGGGAAATGGGAAACATGAGGAGATAGAAAAAATGCCAGAATTTGATCAATTGCTAGAAATTGATATTTTGCTAGAAACTGAGAAACAAGTTTTCTTAAATTGAAGGATATCGAGAAACTGATGTTGTGTTGAATGCTGAGAAGCTGCGAATGTGCTGAATTGACAAACTGCTGAAAATCGAGCATTTGAAAAATACAGACAACAAGGTATACTGAAAAATAGAGAAACTGAGATTTTTCAGATTCAGATGAACGAGGATTCGTTGCAAATGTGCATATTTTGAGAGATATAGATATTAATGCAGTTGAACAGTTGAAATTAGTAGATTTAGGGAAACTGATGGAAATGGAGAATTTCGTGCATTCACAGAATGAACAGAAGTTACGAGCAGCAAATCTCATCGAAATTGGAGATTTTACAAATATGGGAAATGGGTAACATGAGGAGATAGAGAAACTGCCAGAATTTGATCAATTGCTTGAAATTGATATTTTGCTAGATACTGAGAAACAAGTTTTCTTAAATTGAAGGATATCGAGAAACGGATGTTGCGTTGAATGCTGGCAAGCTGGGAATGTGCTGAATTGACAAACTGTTGAAAATCGAGCATTTGGAAGATACAGAGAACAAGGTATACTGAAAAATAGAGAAACTGACATTTTTCAGTTTCAGATGAACCAGGAGTCGTTGTAAATGTGGATATTGTGAGAGATAGAGACATTAATGCAGTTGAACAGTAGAAATTAGTAGATAAAGGGATACTGATGGAATTGGAGAATTTTGTACATTCACAGAATGAACAGAAACTACAAGCAGTGAATCTCATTGAAATGGGAGATTTTTCACATATGGGAAATGGGAAACATGAGGAGATAGAGAAATTGCCAGAATTTGATCAATTGCTTGAAATTGATATTTGTCTAGATACTGGGAAACGAGTTTACTTAAATTGAAGGATATGAAGAAACTGATGTTGCGTTGAATGCTGAGAACCTGCAAATGTGCTAAATTGACAAACTGATGAAAATCGAACATTTAGAAGATACAGATATCTAGGTATACTGAAAAATAGAGAAACTGAGATTTTTTCATTTTCAGATGAACGAGGAGTCATTGTAAATGTGGATATTGTGATAGATAGAGACATTAATGCATTTGAAGAGTAGAAATTAGTAGATTTAGGGAAGCTGATGGAAATGGATAATTTTGTACATTCACCGAATGAACAGAAGCTATAAGCAGTGAATTTCATTGAATTGGGAGATTTTATAAAGTTTGGAAATGCAAAACATGAGGAGATAGAGAAAATGCCAGAATTTGATCAATTGCTAGAAATTGATATTTTGCAAGATACTGAGAAACAAGTTTTCTTAAATTGAAGGATATCGAGAAACTGATGTTGCGTTGAATGCTGGCAAGCTGGGAATGTGCTGAATTGACAAACTGCTGAGAATCGAGCATTTGGAAGATACAGACAACAAGGTATACTGAAAAATAGAGAAACAGAGATTTTTCATTTTCAGATGAACGAGGATTCGTTGTATATGTGGATATTGTGAGAGATAGAGACATTAATGCAGTGGAACAGTAGAAATTAGTAGATATAGGGAAAGATGGAATTGGAGAATTTTGTTCATTCCCAGAATGAACAGAAACTACAAGCAGCGAATCTGATTGAAATGGGAGATTTTACAATTGTGGGAATTGGGTAACATGAGGAGATAGGGAAAATGCCAGAATTTGATCAATTGCTAGAAATTGATATATTGCTAGATACTGAGAAACAAGTTTTCTTAAATTGAAGGATATGGAGAAACTGATGTTGCGTTAAATGCCGAGATGCTGGAAATGTGCTGAATTGGCAAACTGCTGAAAACCGATCATTTGGAATATACCGATAACAAGGTATACTGAAAAATAGAGAAACTGAGATTGCTCAGCTTCAGATAAACGAGGAGTCGTTTTAAACGTGGATATTGTGAGGGATGGAGACATTATTGCAGTTGAACAGTTGAAATTGGAAGATAAAGGGAAGCTGATGGAATTGGAGAATTTTGTACTTCCACAGAATGAACAGAAACTACAAGCAGCGAATCTCATTGAAATGGGAGATTTTACAAATATGGGAAATGGGAAACATGAGGAGATAGAGAAAATGCCAGAATTTGATCAATTGCTTGAAATTGATATTTTGCTAGATACTGAGAAACGAGTTTACTTAAATTGAAGGATATGGAGAAACTGATGTTGCGTTGAATGCTGAGAAGCTGGAAATGTGCTGACTTGACAAACTGCTGAAAATCGAGCATTTGGAAGATACAGACAACAAGGTATACTGAAAAATAGAGAAAAAGTGATTTTTCAGTTTCAGATGAACCAGGAGTCGTTTTAAACGTGGATATTGTGAGAGATGGAGACATTAATGCAGTTGAACAGTAGAAATTAGTAGATATAGGGAAACATGGAATTGGAGAATTTTGTACATTCACAAAATGAACAGAAACTACAAGCAGCGAATCTGATTGAAATGGGAGATTTTACAATTGTGGGAAATGGGTAACATGAGGAGATAGGGAAAATGCCAGAATTTGATCAATTGCTAGAAATTGATATTTTGCTAGTTACTGAGAAACAAGTTTTCTTAAATTGAAGTATATCGAGATACTGATGTTGCGTTGAATGCTGAGAAGCTGGAAATGTCCTGACTTGACAAACTGCTGAAAATTGAGCATTTGGAAGATACAGAGAACACGGTATACTGAAAAATAGAGAAACTGAGAATTTTCAGTTTCAGATGAACGAGGAGTCATTGTAAATGTGGATATTGTGAGAGATAGAGACATGAATGCAGTTGAGCAGTTGAAATTAGTAGATAAAGGGAAACTGATGGAATTGGAGAATTTTGTACACTCACAGAATGAACAGAAACTACAAGCAGCGAATCTCATTGAAATGGGAGATTTTACAAATATGGGAAATGGGAAACATGAGGAGATAGAGAAAATGCCAGAATTTGATCAATTGCTTGAAATTGATATTTGGCTAGATACTCAGAAACGAGTTTACTTAAATTGAAGGATATGAAGAAACTGATGTTGCGTTGAATGCTGAGAAGCTTGAAATGCGCTGACTTGACAAACTGCTGAAAATCGAGCATTTGGAAGATACAGACATCAAGGTATACTGAAAAATAGAGAAAAAGTGATTTTTCAGTTTCAGATGAACCAGGAGTCGTTTTAAACGTGGATATTGTGAGAGATGGAGACATTAATGCAGTTGAACAGTAGAAATTAGTAGATATAGGGAAACATGGAATTGGAGAATTTTGTACATTCACAAAATGAACAGAAACTACAAGCAGCGAATCTGATTGAAATGGGAGATTTTACAATTGTGGGAAATGGGTAACATGAGGAGATAGGGAAAATGCCAGAATTTGATCAATTGCTAGAAATTGATGTTTTGCTAGATACTGAGAAACAAGTTTTCTTAAATTGAAGGATATCGAGATACTGATGTTGCGTTGAATGCTGAGAAGCTGGAAATGTCCTGACTTGACAAACTGCTGAAAATTGAGCATTTGGAAGATACAGAGAACATGGTATACTGAAAAATAGAGAAACTGAGAATTTTCAGTTTCAGATGAACGAGGATTCATTGCAAATGTGGATATAGTGAGAGCTAGAGACATTAATGCAGTTGAACAGTAGAAATTAGAAGATATAGGGAAACTGATGGAAATGGAGAATTTTGTACATTCACAGAATGAACAGAAGCTACAAGTAGCGAATCTCATTGAAATGGGAGACTTTACAAATATGGGAAATGGGAAACATGAGGAGACAGAGAAAATAACAGAATTTGATCAATTGCTTGAAATTGATATTTTGCTAGATACTGAGAAACAAGTTTTCTTAAATTGAAGGATATGGAGAAATTGATGTTGCGGTGAAAGCCGAGATGCTGGAAATGCGATAAATTGACAAACTGCTGAATATCGAGCATTTGGAAGATACAGAGAACAAGGTAAACTGATAAATAGAGAAACTGATATTTCTCAGTTTCAGATGAACGAGGAGTCGTTGTAAATGAGGATCTTACAAGAGATGGAGACATTAATGCAGTTCAACAGTAGAAATTAGTAGATAAAGGGAAACTGTTGGAATTGGAGAATTTTGCACATTCACAGAATGAACAGAAGCTACAAGCAGTGAATCTCGTTGAAATGGGAGATATTACAAATATGCGAAATGGGAAACATGAGGAGATGGAGAAAATACAGGAATTTGATCAATTGCTAGAAATTGATATTTTGCTAGATTCTGGGAAACAAGTTTTCTTAAATTGAAGGACATCGAGAAACTGATGTTGCGTTAACTGCCGAGAAGCTGCAAATGTGCTCAATTGGCAAACTGCTGAAAATCTAGCATTTGGAAGATACAGAGAACAAGGTATACTGAAAAATAGAGTAACTGAGATTTTTCAGTTTCAGATTAACGAGGATTGATTGTGAATGTGGATATTGTGAGAGATAGAGACATTAATACAGTTGAACAGTTGAAATTAGTAGATAAACGGAAACTGATGGAAATGGAGAATTTTGTACATTCACAGAATGTACAGAAGCTACAAGCAGCGAATCTGATTGAAATGGGAGATTTTATAAAGTTGGGAAATGAGAAACATGAGCAGATAGAGAAAACGCCAGAATTTGATCAATTGCTTGAAATTGATATTTTGCTAGATACTTTGAAACAAGTTTTCTTAAATTGAAGGATATGGAGAAATTGATGTTGCGGTGAAAGCCGAGATGCTGGAAATGCGATAAATTGACAAACTGCTGAAAATCGAGCATTTGGAAGATACAAAGAACAAGGTAAACTGATAAATAGAGAAACTGATACTTCTCAGTTTCAGATGAACGAGGAGTCGTTGTAAATGTGGATCTTGCGAGAGATGGAGACATTAATGCAGTTCAACAGTAGAAATTAGTAGATAAAGGGAAACTGATGGAATTGGAGAATTTTGTACATTCACAGAATGAACAGAAGGTACAAGCAGCGAATCGGATTGAAATGGGAGATTTAATAAAGTTGGCAAATGGGAAACATGAGGAGATAGAGAAAGTGGCAGAATATGATCAGTTGCTTGAAATTGATATTTTGATAGATACTGAGAAACAAGTTTTCTTATATTGAAGGTTATGCAGAAACTGATATTGCATTGAATGCCGAGAAGCTGGAAATGCAATGAATTGACAAACTGCTGAAAATCGATCATTTGGAAGATGCAGAGAACAAGGTATACTGAAAAATAGAGAAACTGAGATTTTTCAGTTTCAGATGAACGAGGAGGCATTGTAAATGTGGATATTGCGAGATATGGAGATATTAATGCAGTTGAACAGTAGAAAGTAGTAGATAAAGGGAAACTGTTGGAATTGGAGAATTTTGCACATTCACAGAATGAACAGAAGCCAGAAGCAGTGAATCTCGTTGAAATGGGAGATATTACAAATATGCGAAATGGGAAACATGAGGAGATAGAGAAAATGCCAGATTTTGGTCAATTGGTAGAAATTGATATTTTGCTAGATACTGGGAAACAAGTTTTCTCAAATTGAAGGATATGGAGTGATTGATTTTGCATGAACTGCCGAGAAGCTGCAAATTAACTGAATTGGCAAACTGCTGAAAAGCGATCATTTGGAATATAGAGAGAACAAGGTATACTGAAAAATAGAGAAACTGATATTTTTCAGTTACAGATGAACGAGGATTGATTGCAAATGTGAATATAGTGAGAGATAGAGACATTAATGCAGTTGAACAGTTCAAATTAGTAGATTCAGGGAAACGGATGGAAATGGAGAATTTTGTACATTCACAGAATTTACAGAAGCTACAAGGAGCGAATCTGATTGAAATGGGAGATTTTATAAAGTTGGGACATGAGAAACATGAGCAGATAGAGAAAATGCCAGAATTAAATCAATTGCTAGTAATTGATATTTTGCTAGATACTGAGAAACAAGTTTTCTTAAATTGAAGGATATGGAGAAATTGATGTTGCGTTGAATGCCGAGAAGCTGGAAATGCGATAAATTGACAAACTGCTGAAATTCGCGCATCTGGAAGATACAGAGAACAAGGTATACTTTGAAATGGTGAAACTGATATTTCTCAGTTTCAGATGAACTAAAGTCGTTGTAAATGTGGATATTGCGAGAGATGGAGACATTGATGCAGTTGAACAGTAGAAATTAGAAGATATAGGGAAACAGATGAAAATGGAGAATTTTGTCCGTTAACAGAATGAACAGAAGCTACAAGCAGCGAATCTCATTGAAATGGGAGATTTTATAAATATGGGAAATGGGAAACATGAGGAGATAGAGAAAATACAGGAATTTGATCAATTGCTAGAAATTGATATTTTGCTAGATACTGAGAAACAAGTTTTTTTAAATTGAAGGACATCGAGGAACTGATGTTGCGTTGAATGCTGAGAAGCTAGAAATGTGCTGACTTGACAAACTGCTGAAAACCGATCATTTGGAAGATACAGAAAACAAGGTATACTGAAACACAGAGAAACTGATATTTTTCAGTTTCAGATGAACGAGGATTCATTGCAAATGTGGATATAGTGAGAGCTAGAGACATTAATGCATTTGAACAGTTGAAATTAGTAGATGTAGGGAAATGATGGAAATGGAGAATTTAATACATTCTCAGAATGAACAGAAGCTACAACAGCGAATCTCATTGAAATGGGAGATTTTACAAATATGGGAAATGGGAAACATGAGGAGATAGAGAAAATGCCAGAATTTGATCAATTGCTAGAAATTGATGATTTGCTAGATACTGAGAAATACGTTTTCTTATATTGAAGGATATCGATAAACTGATGTTGCGTTGAATGCTGAGAAGCTGGAAATGCGATAAATTGACAAACTGCTGAAAATCGAGCATTTGGAAGATACAGAGAACAAGGTATACTGAAAAATAGAGAAACTGATATTTTTCAGTTTCAGATGAACGAGGATTCATTGTAAATGCGAATATAGCGAGAGATGCAGACATTAATGCAGTTGAACAGTAGAAATTAGTAGATAAAGGGAAACTGATGGAATTGGAGAATTTTGTACATTCACAGAACGAACAGAAGCTACAAGCTGCGATTCGGAATGAAATGGGAGATTTAATAAAGTTGGCAAATGGGAAACACGAGGAGATAGAGAAAATGGCAGAATTTGATGAATTGCTAGAAATGATAATTTCCTAGATACTGAGAAACATGTTTTCTTATATTGAAGGATATGGAGAAACTGATGTTGCATTGAATGCCGAGAAGCTGGAAATGCAATGAATTGACAGAATGCTGAAAATCCAGCATTTGGAAGATACAGAGAACAAGGTATACTGAAAAATAGAGAAACTGATATTTCTCAGTTTCAGATGAACGAGGAGTCGATGTAAATGTAGATATTGTGAGAGATGGATCAATTAATGCAGTTGAACAGTAGAAATTAGAATATATATGGAAACTAATGGAAATGGAGAATTTTGTACATTCGCAGAATGAACAGAGGCCACAAGCAGCGAATCTCATTGAAATGGGAGATTTTACAAATATGGGAAATGGGAAACATGATGAGATAGAGAAAATGCCAGAATTTGAACAATTGGTAGAAATTGATATTTTGCTAGATACTAAGAAGTAAGTTTTCTTATATTGAAGGATATCGAGAAACTGATGTTACGTTGAATGCTGAGAAGCTGGACATGTGCTGACTTGACAAAATGCTGAGAATCGAGCATTTGGAAGATACAGAGAACAAGGTATACTGAAAAGTAGAGAAACTGATATTTCTCAGTTTCAGATGAACGAGGAGTCGTTGTAAATGTGGATATTATGAGAGATAGAGACATTAATGCTGTTGAACAGTTGAAATTAGTAGATGGAGGGAAATGCACATGGAGAATTTTATACATTCTCAGAATGAACAGAAGCAACAAGCAGCGAATCTCATTGAAATTGGAGATTTTACAAATATGTGAAATTTGAAACATGAGGAGATAGAGAAAATAGCATAATTGAAGTGTAAATTGAACAGTAGAAATTAGTAGATAAAAGGGAAACTGACGGAATTGGAGAATTTTGTACATTCACACACTGAACAGAAGCTACAAGCAGCGAATCGGATGAAATGGGAGATTTAATAAAGTTGGCAAATGGGAAACACGAGGAGATAGAGAAAATGGCAGAATTTGATGAATTGCTAGAAATGATAATTTCCTAGATACTGAGAAACAAATTTTCTTATATTGAAGGATATGGAGAAACTGATGATGCATTGACTGCCGAGAAGCTGGAAATGCAATGAATTGACCCATGCTGAAAATCGAGCATTTGGAAGAAACACCGAACAAGGTATAGTGAAAAATAAAGAAACTGATATTTCTCAGTTTCAGATGAACGAGGAGTCGTTGTAAATGTAGATATTGTGAGAGATGGATCCAATAATGCAGTTGAACAGTATAAATTAGAAGATATAGGGAAACTGATGGAAATGGAGAATTTTGTACATTCACAGAATGAACAGAAGATACAGCATGAGTGAATCTCATTGAAATGGGAGATTTTACAAATATGGGAAATGGGAAACATGAGGAGATAGGGAAATTACGAGAATTTGATGAATTGCTAGAAATTGACATTTTGCTAGATACTGAGGAACAAGTTTTCGTAAATTGATGGATATGGAGAAACTGATGTTGCGTTGAATGCTGAGAAGCTAGAAATCTGCTGAATTGGAAACTGCTGAAAAGCGATCATTTGGAATATACAGAGAACAAGGTATACTGAAAAATAGAGAAACTGAGATTTTTCAGTTTCAGATGAACGAGGAGTCGTTGTAAATGTGGATATTGTGAGAGCTGGAACATTAATGTAGTTGAACAGTTGAAATTAGAAGATATAGGGAAACTGATGGAAATGGAGAATTTTGTACATTCACAGAATGAATAAAAGCTACAAGCAGCGAATCTCATTGAAATGGGAGATTTCACAAAGATGGGAAATGGGAAACATGAGGAGATAGAGAAAATGCCAGAATTAAATCAATTGCTAGAAATTGATATTTTGCTAGTTACTGAGTAACAAGTTTTATTAAATGGAACGATATCAAGAAACTGATGTTGCGTTGAATGCTGAGAACGTGGAAATGTACTGAATGGTCTAACTGCTGAAAACCGATCATTTGCAATAGACAGAGGACAAGGTATACTGAAAAATAGAGAAACTGAGATTTTTCAGTTTCAGATGAACGAGGAGTCGTTGTAAATGTGGATATTATGAAAGAATGAGACATTAATGAAGTTGAAGAGTAGAAATTAGTAGATAAAGGGAAACTGATGGAATTGGAGAATGTTGTACATTCACAGAATGAACAGAAGCTACAAGCAGCGAATCTCATTGAAATGGGAGATTTTACAAATATGGGAAATGGGAAACATGAGGAGATAGAGAAAATGTCAGATTTTGGTCAATCGCTAGAAATTGATATTTTGCTAGATACTGGGAAACAAGTTTTCTTAAATTGAAGGATATGGAGTAATTGATGTTGCGTTAACTGCCGAGAAGCTGCAAATGTGCTGAATTGGCAAACTGCTGAAAAGCGATCATTTGGAATTTAATGAGAACAAGGCATACTGAAAAATAGAGTAACTGATATTTTTCAGTTTCAGATGAACGAGGATTCACTGCAAACGTGGATATAGTGACAGCTAGAGACATTAATGCAATTGGACAGTTGAAATTAGTAGATTTAGGGAAACTGATGGAAATGGAGAATTTTCTATATTCACAGAATGTACAGAAGCTACAAGCAGCGAATCTGATTGAAATGGGATATTGTATAAAGTTGGGAAATGAGAAACATGAGGAGATAGAGAAAATTCCAGAATTAAATCAATTGCTAGAAATTGATATTTTGCTAGATACTGAGAAACAAGTTTTCTTAAATTGAAGGATATGGAGCAATTGATGTTGCGTTGGATGCCGAGAAGCTGGAAATGCGATCAATTGACAAACTGCTGAACATCGAGCATTTGGAAGATACAGAGAACAAGGTATACTGAAAAATAGAGAAACTGATATTTCTCAGTTTCACATGAACGTGGAGTCGTTGTAAATGTGGATATCATGAGAGATAGAGACACTAATGCAGTTGAACAGATGAAATTAGTAGATGTAGAGAAATGATGGACATGGAGAATTTTATACATTCTCAGAATGAACAGAAGCAACAAGTAGCGAATCTCGTTGAAATTGGAGATTATACAAATATGTGAAATAGGAAACATGAGGAGATAGAGAAAATACCATAATTTGATCAATTGCTAGAAATTGACATTTTGCTAGATAGGGAGAAACAGGTTTTCTTACATTGAAGGATATGGAGAAACTGATGTTGCTTTGAATGACAAGATGCTGGAAATGCGCTCAACTGACAACGTGCTGAAAATCTAGCATTTGGAAGATACAGAGAACAAGGTATAGTGAGAAATAGAGAAACTGATATTTCTCAGTTTCAGATGAACGAGGGGTCGTTGTAAATGTAGATATTGTGAGAGATGGATCCATTAATGCAGTTGAACAGCAGAAATTAAAAGATATAGGGAAACTGATTGAAATGGAGAATTTTCTACATTCACAGAATGAACAGAAGCTCCCAGCAGCGAATCTCATTGAAATGGTAGATTTTACAAATATGGGAAATGGGAAACATGAGGTAATAGAGAAAATGCCAGAATTTGATCAATTGCTAGAAATTGATATTTTTTCTAGATACTGAGGAACAAGGTTTCTTAAATTGAAGGAGATAGAGTAATTGATGTTGCGTTAACTGCCGAGAAGCTGCAAATGTGCTGAATTGGCAAACTGCTGAAAAGCGATCATTTGGAATATACGGAGAACAAGGTATACTGAAAAATAGGGAAACTGATATTATTTATTTTCAGATGAACGAGGATTCATTGCAAATGTGGATATAGTGAGAGATAGAGACATTAATGCAGTTGAACAGCTGAAATTAGTAGATTTAGGGAAACTGATGGAAATGGAGAATTTTCTACATTCACAGAATGTACAGAAGCTACAAGGAGCGAATCTCATTGAAATGGGAGATTTTACAAATATGGGAAATGAGGAGATAGAGAAAATACCATAATTTGTTCAATTGTTAGATATTGATATTTTGCTAGATACCGAGAAACAAGTTTCCTTAAATTCAAGAATATGGAGAAATTGATGTTGCGTTGGATGCTGAGAAGCTGGAAATGCGATAAATTGACAAAATGCTGAAAATCGAGCATTTGGAAGATACAGAGAACAAGGTATACTGAATAATAGAGAAACTGATATTTCTCAGTTTCAGATGAACGAGGAGTCGTTGTAAATGTGGATATTGCGATAGATGGAGACATTAATGCAGTTGAACAGTAGAAATTAGAAGATATAGGGAGACTGATGGAAATGGAGAATTTTGTACATTCACAGAATGAACAGAAGCTACAACAGCAGCGAATCTCATTGAAATGGGAGATTTTTCACATATGGGAAATGGGAAACATGAGGAGATAGAGAAAGTACAAGAATTTGATGAATTGCTAGTAATTGATATTTTGCTAGATAGTGAGGAACAAGTTTTCTTAAATTGAAGGCTATGGAGAAACTGATGTTGCGTTGAATGCTGAGAAACTGGAAATGTGCTGAATTGGCAAACTGCTGAAAAGCGATCATTTGGAATATACAGAGAACAAGGTATACTGAAAAATAGAGAAACTGAGATTTTTCTGTTTCGGATGAACGAGGAGTCGTTGGAACAGTGTATGTTGTGAGAGATGGAACATTAATGCAGTTGAACAGTAGAAATTAGAAAATATAGGGAAACTGATGGAAATGGAGAATTTTGTACGTTCACAGAATGTACAGAAGCTACAAGGAGCGAATCTGATTGAAATGGGAGATTTTATAAAGTTGGGACATGAGAAACATGAGCAGATAGAGAAAATGCCAGAATTAAATCATTTGCTAGTAATTGATATTTTGCTAGATACTGAGAAACAAGCTTTCTTAAATTGAAGGATATGCATATACTGATGTTGCGTTGAATGCTGAGAAGCTGGAAATGTGCTGAATTGGCAAACTGCTGAAAATCGATCATTTGGAATATACAGAGAACAAGGTATGCTGAAAAATAGAGAAACTATTTCTCACTATACCTTGTTCTCTGTATCTTCCAAATGCTAGATTTTCAGCATTTTGTCAATTTATCGCATTTCCAGCTTCTCAGCATCCAACGCAACATCAATTTCTCCATATTCTTGAATTTAAGGAAACTTGTTTCTCGGTATCTAGCAAAATATCAATTTCTAGCAATTGATCAAATTATGGTATTTTCTCTATCTCCTCATGTTTCCCATTTCATATATTTGTAAAATCACCAATTTCAATGAGATTCGCTGCTTGTTGCTTCTGTTCATTCTGCGAATGTATAAAATTCTCCATTTCCATCATTTCCCTACATATACTAATTTCAACTGTTCAATGCATTAATGTCTCTATCTCTCACTATATCCACATTTGCAATGAATCCTCGTTCATCTGAAAATAAAAAATATCAGTTTCTCTATTTTTCAGTATACCTTGTTCTCTGTATATTCCGAATGATCGCTTTTCAGCAGTTTGCCAATTCAGCACATTTGCAGCTTCTCGGCAGTTAACGCAACATCAATTACTCCATATCCTTCAATTTAAGAAAACTTGTTTCCCAGTATCTAGCAAAATATCAATATCTAGCGATTGACCAAAATCTGGCATTTTCTCTATCTCCTCATGTTTCCCATTTCCCATATTTGTAAAATCTACCATTTCAATGAGATTCGCTGCTTGTAGCTTCTGTTCATTCTGTGAATGTACAACATTCTCCAATTCCATCATTTTCCCTTTATCTACTAATTTCTACTCTTCAACTTCATTAATGTCTCATTCTTTCATAATATCCACATTTACAACGACTCCTTGTTCATCTGAAACTGAAAAATCTCAGTTTCTCTATTTTTCAGTATACCTTGTCCTCTGTATATTGAAAATGATCGTTTTTCAGCAGTTAGCCAATTCAGTACAATTCCAGGTTCTCAGCATTCAACGCAACATCAGTTTCTCGATATCGTTCAATTTAAGAAAACTTGTTTCTCAGTATCTAGCTAAATATCAATTTCTAGCAATTGATTTAGTTCTGGCATTTTCTCTATCTCCTCATGTTTCGCATTTCCAAACTTTATACACTCTCCCATTTCAATCAGATTCGCTGCTTGTAGCTTCTGTGCATGCTGTGAATGTAGAAAATTCTCCATTTCCATCACTTTCCCTAAATCTACTAATTTCAACTGTTCAACTGCATTAATGTCTCTATCTCTCACAATATCCATATTTACAATGAATCCTCGTTCATCTGAAACAGAAAAATCTCAGTTTCCCTATTTTTCAGTATAGCTTGTTTTCTGTATCTTCCAAATGCTCGATTCTCAGCATTTTGTCAAGTCAGCACATTTCCAACTTCTCAGCATTCAACACAACATCAGTTTCTCGATATCCTTCAATTCAAGAAAATTTGTTTCTCATTATCTAGCAAAATATCAATTTCTAGCAATTGATCAAATTCTGGTATTTTCTCTGTCCCCTCATGTTTCCCATTTCCCATATTTGTAAGATCTCCCATTTCAATGAGATTCGCTGCTTGTTGCTTCTGTTCATTCTGTGAATGTACAAAATTCTCCATTTCCATCAGTTTCCCTATATCTTCTAATTTCTACTGTTCAACTGCATTAATGTCTCCATCTATCGCAATATCCACATTTACAACGACTCCTCGTTCATCTGAAACTGAGAAATATCAGTTTCTCTATTATTCAGTATACCTTGTTCTCTGTATCTTCCAATTGCTCGACTTTCAGCATTTTATCAATTTATCGCATTTCCAGCTTCTCAGCATCCAACGCAACATCAATTTCTCCATATTCATGAATTTAAGGAAACTTGTTTCACGGTATCTAGCAAAATATCAATTTCTAGCAATTGATCAAATTATGGTATTTTCTCTATCTCCTCATGTTTCCCATTTGCTAACTTTATTAAATCTCCCATTTCAATCCGTATCGCTACTTGTAGCTTCTGTACATTCTGTGAATGTAGAAAATACTCCATTTCCATCAGTTTCCCTTAATCTACTAATTTCAACTGTTCAACTGCATTAATGTCCCTAGCTCTCACTATATGCACATTTGCAATGAATCCTCGTTCATCTGAAACTGAAAAATATCAGTTTCTGTATTTTTCAGTATACCTTGTTCTCTGTATATTCCAAATGATCGCTTTTCAGCAGTTTGCCAATTCAGCACATTTGCAGCTTCTCGGCAGTTAACGCAACATCAATTACTCCATATCCTTCAATTTACGAAAACTTGTTTCCCAGTATCTAGCAAAATATCAAATTCTAGAAATTGATTTAATTCTGGCATTTTCTCTATCTCCTCATGTTTCCCATTTCCCATATTTGTAAAATCTACCATTTCAATGAGATTCGCTGCTTGTAGCTTCTGTTCATTCTGTGAATGTTCAAAATTCTCCATTTCCATCAGTTTCGCTATATCTTCTAATTTATACTGTTCAACTGCATTAATGGATCCATCTCTCAGAATATCTACATTTACAACGACTCCTCGTTCATCTGAAACTGAGAAATATCAGTTCCTCTATTTTTCAGTATACCTTGTTCTCTGTATATTCCAAATGATCGCTTTTCAGCAGTTTGCCAATTCAGCACATTTGCAGCTTCTCGGCAGTTAACGCAACATCAATTACTCTATATCCTTCAATTATTGTTCCTCACTATCTAGGAAAATACCAATTTCTAGCAATTGATCAAATTCTGCCATTTTCTCTATCTCCTCATGTTTCCCATTTGCCAACTTTATTAAATCTCCCATTTCAATCCGAATCGCTGCTTGTAGCTTCTGTTCAGTGTGTGAATGTACAAAATTCTCCAATTCCATCAGTTTCCCTTTATCTACTACTTTCTACTGTTCAACTGCATTAATGTCTGCATCTCTCGCAATATCCACATTTACAACGACTCCTCGTTCATCTGAAACTGAGAAATATCAGATTCTCTATTTTTCAGTATATCCTGTTCTCTGTTTCTTCCAAATGCTACATTTTCAGCAGGTTGTCAATTCAGCGCTTTTTCAGCTTCTTGGCATTCAACGCAACATCAATCTCTCCATATACTTCAATTTAAGAAAACTTGTTCCTCAGTATCTAGCTAAATATCAAATTCTAGAAATTGATTTAATTCTGCCATTTTCTCTATCTCCTCATGTTTCTCTTTTCCCAACTTTATACAATCTCCCATTTCAATCAGATTCGCTGCTTGTAGCTTCTGTACATTCTGTAAATGTAGAAAATTCTCCATTTCCATCAGTTTCCCTAAATCTACTAATTTCAACAGTTCAACTAAATTAATGTCTCTATCTCTCACAATATCGACAATTACAACGACTCCTCATTCATCTGAAACTGTGAATTATCTGTTTCTCTATTTTTCAGTATACCTTGTTCTCTGTATCTTCCAAATGCTCGATTCTCGGCATTTTGTCAAGTCAGCACATTTCCAGCTTCTCAGCATTCAACGCAACATCAGTTTCTCGATATCCTTCAATATAAGAAAACTTATTTCTCAGTATCTAGCAAAACATCAATTTCTAGCAATTGATCAAGTTCTGGTATTTTCTCTATCTGCTCATGTTTCCCATTTCCCATATTTGTAAAATCTCCCATTTCAATGAGATTCGCTGCTTGTAGCTACTGTTCATTCTGTAATTGTTCAAAATTTTCCATTTCCATCAGTTTCCCCATCTATTCTAATTTCTACTGTTCAACTCCCTTAATGTCTCCATCTCTCGCAATATCCATATTTACAACGACTCCTCGTTCATCTGAAACTGAGAAATATCAGTTTCTCAATTTTTCAGTATACCTTGTTCTCTGTATCTTCCAAATGCTAGATTTTCAGCAGGTTGTCAATTCAGCGCCTTTTCAGCTTCTTGGCATTCAACGCAACATCAATTTCTCCATATACTACAATTTAAGAAAACTTGTTTCTCAGTATCTAGCTAAATATCAATTTCAAGCAATTGATTTAATTCTGGCATTTTCTCTACCTCCTCATGTTTCTCATTTTCAAACTTTATACAATCTCCCATTTCAATCAGATTCGCTGCTTGTAGCTTCTGTGCATTCTGTGAATGTAGAAAATTCTCCATTTCCATCAGTTTCCCTAAATCTACTAATTTCAACAGTTCAACTAAATTAATGTCTCTATCTCTCACAATATCGACAATTACAACGACTCCTCATTCATCTGAAACTGTGAATTATCTGTTTCTCTATTTTTCAGTATACCTTGTTCTCTGTATCTTCCAAATGCTCGATTCTCGGCATTTTGTCAAGTCAGCACATTTCCAGCTTCTCAGCATTCAACGCAACATCAGTTTCTCGATATCCTTCAATATAAGAAAACTTATTTCTCAGTATCTAGCAAAACATCAATTTCTAGCAATTGATCAAGTTCTGGTATTTTCTCTATCTGCTCATGTTTCCCATTTCCCATATTTGTAAAATCTCCCATTTCAATGAGATTCGCTGCTTGTAGCTACTGTTCATTCTGTAATTGTTCAAAATTTTCCATTTCCATCAGTTTCCCCATCTATTCTAATTTCTACTGTTCAACTGCATTAATGTCTCCATCTCTCGCAATATCCATATTTACAACGACTCCTCGTTCATCTGAAACTGAGAAATATCAGTTTCTCAATTTTTCAGTATACCTTGTTCTCTGTATCTTCCAAATGCTAGATTTTCAGCAGGTTGTCAATTCAGCGCCTTTTCAGCTTCTTGGCATTCAACGCAACATCAATTTCTCCATATACTTCAATTTAAGAAAACTTGTTTCTCAGTATCTAGCTAAATATCAATTTCAAGCAATTGATTTAATTCTGGCATTTTCTCTACCTCCTCATGTTTCTCATTTTCAAACTTTATACACTCTCCCATTTCAATCAGATTCGCTACTTGTAGCTACTGTGCATTCTGTGAAAGTAGAAAATTCTCCATTTCCATCACTTTCCCTAAATCTACTAATTTCAACTGTTCAACTGCATTAATGTCTCTATCTCTCACAATATCCGTATTTACAATGAATCCTCGTTCATCTGAAACAGAGAAATCTCAGTTTCCCTATTTTTCAGTATAGCTTGTTTTCTGTATCTTCCAAATGCTCGATTCTCAGCATTTTGTCAAGTCAGCACATTTCCAACTTCTCAGCATTCAACACAACATCAGTTTCTCGATATCCTTCAATTCAAGAAAATTTGTTTCTCATTATCTAGCAAAATATCAATTTCTAGCAATTGATCAAATTTTGGTATTTTCTCTGTCCCCTCATGTTTCCCATTTCCCATATTTGTAAAATCTACCATTTCAATGAGATTCGCTGCTGGGAGCTTCTGTTCATTCTGTGAATGTAGAAAATTCTCCATTTCAATCAGTTTCCCTATATCTTTTAATTTCTGCTGTTCAACTGCATTAATGGATCCATCTCTCACAATATCTACATTTACAACGACCCCTCGTTCATCTGAAACTGAGAAATATCAGTTTCTCTATTTCTCACTATACCTTGTTCTCTGTATCTTCCAAATGCTAGATTTTCAGCACGTTGTCAGTTGAGCGCATTTCCAGCATCTTGTCATTCAAAGCAACATCAGTTTCTCCATATCCTTCAATGTAAGAAAACCTGTTTCTCCCTATCTAGCAAAATGTCAATTTCTAGCAATTGATCAAATTATGGTATTTTCTCTATCTCCTCATGTTTCCTATTTCACATATTTGTATAATCTCCAATTTCAACGAGATTCGCTACTTGTTGCTTCTGTTCATTCTGAGAATGTATAAAATTCTCCATGTCCATCATTTCTCTACATCTACTAATTTCATCTGTTCAACTGCATTAGTGTCTCTATCTCTCATGATATCCACATTTACAACGACTCCACGTTCATGTGAAACTGAGAAATATCAGTTTCTCTATTTTTCAGTATACCTTGTTCTCTGTATCTTCCAAATGCTCGATGTTCAGCAGTTTGTCAATTGATCGCATTTCCAGCTTCTCGGCATCCAACGCAACATCAATTGCTCCATATCCTTCAATTTAAGAAAACTTGTTTCTCAGTATCTAGCAAAATATCAATTTCTAGCAATTGATTTAATTCTGGAATTTTCTCTATCTCCTCATGTTTCTCATTTCCCAACTTTATACAATATCCCATTTCAATCAGATTCGCTGCTTGTAGCTTCTGTACATTCTGTGAATATAGAAAATTCTCCATTTCCATCAGTTTCCCTAAATCTACTAATTTCAACTGTCCAATTGCATTAATGTCTCTAGCTGTCACTATATCCACGTTTGCAGTGAATCCTCGTTCATCTGAAACTGAAAAATATCAGTTACTCTATTTTTCAGTATGCCTTGTTCTCATTAAATTCCAAATGATCGCTTTTCAGCAGTTTGCCAATTCAGCACATTTGCAGCTTCTCGGCAGTTAACGCAACATCAATTACTCCATATCCTTCAATTTAAGAAAACTTGTTTCCCAGTATCTAGCAAAATATCAATTTCTAGCGATTGACCAAAATCTGACATTTTCTCTATCTCCTCATGTTTCCCATTTCCCATATTTGTAAAATCTCCCATTTCAATGAGATTCGCTGCTTGTAGCTTCTGTTCATTCTGTGAATGTACAACATTCTCCAATTCCATCAGTTTCCCTTTATCTACTAATTTCTACTCTTCAACTTCATTAATGTCTCATTCTTTCATAATATCCACATTTACAACGACTCCTCGTTCATCTGAAACTGAAAAATCTCAGTTTCTCTATTTTTCAGTATACCTTGTCCTCTGTCTATTGCAAATGATCGGTTTTCAGCAGTTAGACCATTCAGTACATTTCCACGTTCTCAGCATTCAACGCAACATCAGTTTCTTGATATCGTTCCATTTAATAAAACTTGTTACTCAGTAACTAGCAAAATATCAATTTCTAGCAATTGATTTAATTCTGGCATTTTCTCTATCTCCTCATGTTTCCCATTTCCCATCTTTGTGAAATCTCCCATTTCAATGAGATTCGCTGCTTGTAGCTTTTATTCATTCTGTGAATGTACAAAATTCTCCATTTCCATCAGTTTCCCTATATCTTCTAATTTCAACTGTTCAACTACATTAATGTTCCAGCTCTCACAATATCCACATTTACAACGACTCCTCGTTCATCTGAAACTGAAAAATCTCAGTTTCTCTATTTTTCAGTATACCTTGTTCTCTGTATATTCCAAATGATCGCTTTTCAGCAGTTTCCAATTCAGCAGATTTCTAGCTTCTCAGCATTCAACGCAACATCAGTTTCTCCATATCCATCAATTTACGAAAACTTGTTCCTCAGTATCTAGCAAAATGTCAATTTCTAGCAATTCATCAAATTCTCGTAATTTCCCTATCTCCTCATGTTTCCCATTTCCCATATTTGTAAAATCTCCCATTTCAATGAGATTCACTCATGCTGTATCTTCTGTTCATTCTGTGAATGTACAAAATTCTCCATTTCCATCAGTTTCCCTATATCTTCTAATTTATACTGTTCAACTGCATTATTGGATCCATCTCTCACAATATCTACATTTACAACGACTCCTCGTTCATCTGAAACTGAGAAATATCAGTTTCTTTATTTTTCACTATACCTTGTTCGGTGTTTCTTCCAAATGCTCGATTTTCAGCATGGGTCAATTCATTGCATTTCCAGCTTCTCGGCAGTCAATGCATCATCAGTTTCTCCATATCCTTCAATATAAGAAAATTTGTTTCTCAGTATCTAGGAAATTATCATTTCTAGCAATTCATCAAATTCTGCCATTTTCTCTATCTCCTCGTGTTTCCCATTTGCCAACTTTATTAAATCTCCCATTTCATCCGATTCGCTGCTTGTAGCTTCTGTTCAGTGTGTGAATGTACAAAATTCTCCAATTCCGTCAGTTTCCCTTTTATCTACTAATTTCTACTGTTCAATTTACACTTCAATTATGCTATTTTCTCTATCTCCTCATGTTTCAAATTTCACATATTTGTAAAATCTCCAATTTCAATGAGATTCGCTGCTTGTTGCTTCTGTTCATTCTGAGAATGTATAAAATTCTCCATGTGCATTTCCCTCCATCTACTAATTTCAACTGTTCAACAGCATTAATGTCTCTATCTCTCATAATATCCACATTTACAACGACTCCTCGTTCATCTGAAACTGAGAAATATCAGTTTCTCTACTTTTCAGTATACCTTGTTCTCTGTATCTTCCAAATGCTCGATTCTCAGCATTTTGTCAAGTCAGCACATGTCCAGCTTCTCAGCATTCAACGTAACATCAGTTTCTCGATATCCTTCAATATAAGAAAACTTACTTCTTAGTATCTAGCAAAATATCAATTTCTACCAATTGTTCAAATTCTGGCATTTTCTCTATCTCATCATGTTTCCCATTTCCCATATTTGTAAAATCTCCCATTTCAATGAGATTCGCTGCTTGTGGCCTCTGTTCATTCTGCGAATGTACAAAATTCTCCATTTCCATTAGTTTCCATATATATTCTAATTTCTACTGTTCAACTGCATTAATTGATCCATCTCTCACAATATCTACATTTACATCGACTCCTCGTTCATCTGAAACTGAGAATATCAGTTTCTCTATTTTTCAGTATACCTTGTTCTCTGTATCTTCCAAATGCTGGATTTTCAGCATTCTGTCAATTCATTGCATTTCCAGCTTCTCGGCATTCAATGCAACATCAGTTTCTCCATATCCTTCAATATAAGAAAACATGTTTCTCAGTATCTAGGAAATTATCATTTCTAGCAATTCATCAAATTCTGCCATTTTCTCTATCTCCTCGTGTTTCCCATTTGCCAACTTTATTAAATCTCCCATTTCATTCCGAATCGCAGCTTGTAGTTTCTGTTCGTTCTGTGAATGTACAAAATTCTCCAATTCCATCAGTTTCCCTTTATCTACTAATTTCTACTGTTCAACTGCATTAATGTCTGCATCTCTCGCTATATTCGCATTTACAATGAATCCTCGTTCATCTGAAACTGAAAAATGTCAGTTTCTCTATTTTTCAGTATACCTTGTTCTCAGTATCTTCCAAATGCTCGATTTTCAGCAGTTTGTCAATTTATCGCATTTCCAGCTTCTCAGCATTCAACGCAACATCAGTTTATCGATATCCTTCAATATAAGAAAACGTATTTCTCAGTATCTAGCAAATCATCAATTTCTAGCAATTGATCAAATTCTGGCATTATCTCTATCTCCTCATGTTTCCCATTTCCCATATGTGAAAAATCTCCCATTTCAATGAGATTCGCTGTTGTAGCTTCTGTTCATTCTGAGAATGTATTAAATTCTCCATTTCCATCATTTCCCTACATCTACTAATTTCAACTGTTCAAATGCACTAATGTCTCTAGCTCTCACTATATCCACATTTGCAATGAATCCTCGTTCATCTGAAACTGAAAATTCTCAGTTTCTCTATTTTTCAGTATACCATGTTCTCTGTATCTTCCAAATGCTCAATTTTCAGCAGTTTGTCAAGTCAGGACATTTCCAGCTTCTCAGCATTCAACGCAACATCAGTATCTCGATATTCTTCAATTTAAGAAAACTTGTTTCTCAGTATCTAGCAAAATATCAATTTCTAGCAATTGATCAAATTCTGGCATTTTCCCTATCTCCTCATGTTACCCATTTCCCACAATTGTAAAATCTCCCATTTCAATCAGATTCGCTGCTTGTAGTTTCTGTTCATTTTGTGAATGTACAAAATTCTCCAATTCCATGTTTCCCTATATCTACTAATTTCTACTGTTCAACTGCATTAATGTCTCCATCTCTCACAATATCCACGTTTAAAACGACTCCTGGTTCATCTGAAACTGAAAAATCACTTTTTCTCTATTTTTCAGTATACCTTGTTGTCTGTATCTTCCAAATGCTCGATTTTCAGCAGTTTGTCAAGTCAGCGCATTTCAAGCTTCTCAGCATTCAACGCAACATCAGTTTCTTCATATCCTTCAATTTAAGTAAACTCGTTTCTGAGTATCTAGCCAAATATCAATTTCAAGCAATTGATCAAATTCTGGCATTTTCTCTATCTCCTCATGTTTCCCATTTCCCATATTTGTAAAATCTCCCATTTCAATGAGATTCGCTGCTTGTAGTTTCTGTTCATTCTGTGAGTGTACAAAATTCTCCAATTCCATCAGTTTCCCTTTATCTACTAATTTCAACTGCTCAACTGCATTAATGTCTCTATCTCTCACAATATCCACATTTACAACGAATCCTCGTTCATCTGAAACTGAAAATTCTCAGTTCCTCTATTTTTCAGTATACCTTGTTCTCTGTATCTTCCAAATGCTCAATTATCAGCAGTTTGTCAAGTCAGCACATTTCCAGCTTCTCAGCATTCAACGCAACATCAGTATCTCGATAGCCTTCAATTTAAGAAAACTTGTTTCTCAGTAACTAACAGAATATCAATTTCTAGCAATTGATCAAATTCTGGCATTTTCTCTATCTCCTCATGTTTCCCATTTCCCATATGTGAAAAATCTCCCATTTCAATCAGATTCGCTGCTTGTAGTTTCTGTTCATTTTGTGAATGTACAAAATTATCCAATTCCATGTTTCCCTATATCTACTAATTTCTACTGTTCAACTGCATTAATGTCTCCATCTCTCACAATATCCACGTTTAAAACGACTCCTGGTTCATCTGAAACTGAAAAATCACTTTTTCTCTATTTTTCAGTATACCTCGTTGTCTGTATCTTCCAAATGCTCGATTTTCAGCATTTTGTCAAGTCAGCGCATTTCAAGCTTCTCAGCATTCAACGCAACATCAGTTTCTTCATATCCTTCAATTTAAGTAAACTTAAACTTTCTCAGTATCTAGCAAAATATCAATTTCAAGCAGTTGATCAAATTCTGGCATTTTCTCTATCTCCTCATGTTTCCCATTTCCCATATTTGTAAAATCTCCCATTTCAATGAGATTCGCTGCTTGTAGTTTCTGTTCATTCTGTGGAAGTACAAAATTCTCCAATTCCATCAGCTTCCCTTTATCTTCCAATTTCAACTGTTCAACTGCAATAATGTCTCCATCCCTCACAATATCCACGTTTAAAACGACTCCTCGTTTATCTGAAGCTGAGCAATCTCAGTTTCTCTATTTTTCAGCATACCTTGTTATCGGTATATTCCAAATGATCGGTTTTCAGCAGTTTGCCAATTCAGCACATTTCCAGCATCTCGGCATTTAACGCAACATCAGTTTCTCCATATCCTTCAGTTTAAGAAAACTTGTTTCTCAGTATCTAGCAAAATATCAATTTCTAGCAATTGATCAAATTCTGGCATTTTCCCTATCTCCTCATGTTACCCAATTCCCACAATTGTAAAATCTCCCATTTCAATCAGATTCGCTGCTTGTAGTTTCTGTTCATTCTGGGAATGTACAAAATTCTCCAATTCCATCGTTCCCTATATCTACTAATTTCTACTGTTCCACTGCATTAATGTCTCTATCTCTCACAATATCCACATATACAACGAATCCTCGTTCATCTGAAAATGAAAAATCTCTGTTTCTCTATTTTTCAGTATACCTTGTTGTCTGTATCTTCCAAATGCTCGATTCTCAGCAGTTTGTCAATTCAGCACATTCCCAGCTTGCCAGCATTCAACGCAACATCAGTTTCTCGATATCCTTCAATTTAAGAAAACTTGTTTCTCAGTATCTTGCAAAATATCAATTTCTAGCAATTGATCAAATTCTGGCATTTTCTCTATCTCCTCATGTTTTGCATTTCCAAACTTTATAAAATCTCCCAATTCAATGAAATTCACTGCTTATAGCTTCTGTTCATTCGGTGAATGTACAAAATTATCCATTTCCATCAGCTTCCCTAAATCTACTAATTTCTACTCTTCAAATGCATTAATGTCTCTATCTATCACAATATCCACATTTACAATGACTCCTCGTTCATCTGAAAATGATAAATCTCAGTTTCTCTACTTTTCAGTATACCTAGATATCTGTATCTTCTAAATGTTCGATTTTCATCAGTTTGTCAATTTAGCACATTTGCAGGTTCTCAGCATTCAACGCAACATCAGTTTCTTCATATCCTTCAATTTAAGTAAACTCGTTTCCCAGTATCTAGACAAATATCAATTTCAAGCAATTGATCAAATTCTGGCAATTTCTCTATCTCCTCATGTTTCCCATTTCCCATATGTGAAAAATCTCCCATTTCAATGAGATTCACTGCTTGTAGTTTCTGTTCATTCTGTGAATGTACAAAATTCTCCAATTCCATCAGTATCCCTTTATCTACTAATTTCTACTGTTCAACTGCATTAATGTCTCTATCTCTCACAATATCCACATTTACAACGACTCCTGGTTCATCTGAAACTGAAAAATGTCAGTTTCTCTATTTTTCAGTATACCTTGTTCTCTGTATCTTCCAAATGCTCGATTTTCAACAGTTTGTCAATTCAGCACATTCCCAGCTTGCCAGCATTCAACGCAACATCCGTTTCTCGATATCCTTCAATTTAAGAAAACTTGTTTCTCAGTATCTAGCAAAATATCAATTTCTAGCAATTGATCAAATTCTGGCAGTTTCTCTATCTCCTCATGTTACCCATTTCCCATATTTGTAAAATCTCCAATTTCGATGAGATTTGCTGCTCGTAACTTCTGTTCATTCTGTGAATGCACGAAATTCTCCAATTCCATCAGTTTCCCTAAATCTACTAATTTCAACTGTTCAACTGCATTAATATCTATATCTCTCAAAATATCCACATTTGCAACGAATCCTCGTTCATCTGAAACTGAAAAATCTCAGTTTCTCTATTTTTCAGTATACCTTGTTGTCTGTATCTTTCAAATGCTCGATTTTCAGCAGTTTGTCAATTCAGCACATTCGCAGCTTCTCAGCATTCAACACAACATCAGTTTCTCGATATCCTTCAATTTAAGAAAACTTGTTTCTCAGTTTCTAGCAAAATATCAGTTTCTAGCAATTGATCAAATTCTGGCATTTTTTCTATCTCCTCATGTTTCCCATTTCCCATATTTGTAAAATCTCCCATTTCAAAGAGATTCGCTGCTTGTATTTTCTGTTCATTCTGTGAATGCGCAAAATTCTCCAATTCCATCAGTTTCCCTTTATCTACTAATTTCTACTGTTCAACTGCATTAATGTCTCTATCTCTCACAATATCCACATTTACAACGACTCCTCGTTCATCTGAATCTGAGAATTCTCAGTTTCACTATTTTTAAGTATACCTTGTTCTCTGTATCTTCCAAGTTCTCAATTTTCAGCAGTTTGTCATGTCAGCACATTTCCAGCTTCTCAGCATTCAACACAACATCGGTTGCTCGATATCCTTCAATTTAAGAAAACTTGTTTCTCAGTATCTAGCAAAATATCAATTTCTAGCAATTGATCAAATTCTGGCATTTTCCCTATCTCCTCATGTTACCCATTTCCCATAATTGTAAAATCTCCCATTTCAATCAGACTCGCTGCTTGTAGCTTCTTTTCATTCTGTGAATGTACAAAATTCTCCATTTCCATTAGTTTCCCTAAATCTACTAATTTCAACTGTTCAACTGCATTAATATCTACATCTCTCAAAATATCCACATTTGCAACGAAGCCTCGTTCATCTGAAACTGAAAAATCTCTGTTTCTCTGTTTTTCAGTATACCTTGTTGTCTGTATCTTCCAAATGCTCGATTTTCAGCAGTTTGTCAATTCAGCACATTCCCAGCTTGCCAGCATTCAACGCAACATTAATTTCTCGATATCCTTCAATTTAAGAAAACTTGTTTCTCAGTTTCTAGCAAAATATCAATTTCTAGCGATTGACCAAAATCTGGCATTTTCTCTATCTCCTCATGTTTGCCATTTCCCAACTTATACAATCTCCCATTTCAATCAGATTCGCTGCTTGTAGCTTCTGTACATTCTGTGAATGTACAAAATTCACCATTTCCATCAGTTTCCCTTCATCTACTAATTTCTACTGTTCAACTGCATTAATGTCTCTATCTCTCACAATATCCACATTTACAACGAATCCTCGTTCATCCGAAACTGATAAATCTCTGTTTTTCTATTTTTCAGTATACCTTGTTGTCTGTATCTTTCAAATGCTCGATTTTCAGCAGTTTGTCAATTCAGCACATTCCCAGCTTCTTAGCATTCAACACAACATCAGTTTCTCCATATCCTTCAATATAAGAAAACTTGTTTCTCAGTTTCTAGCAAAATATCAATTTCTAGCAATTGATCAAATTCTGGCATTTTATCTATCTCCTCATGTTTCCCATTTCCCATATTTGTAAAATCTCCCATTTCAAAGAGATTCACTGCTTGTAGTTTCTGGTCATTCTGTGAATGCACAAAATTCTCCATTTCCATCAGTTTCACTATATCTTCCAATTTCAACTGTTCAACTGCATTAATGTCTCCATCTCTCACAATATCCACATATACAACGACTCCTCGTTCATCTGAAACTGAGAATTGTCAGTTTCTCTATTTTTCAGTGTACCTTGTTGTCTGTCTGTTCCAAATGCTCGATTTTCAGCAGTTTGTCAAGTCAGCACATTTCCATCTTCTCGGCATTCAACGCAACATCAATTTCTCCATATCCTGCAATTTAAGAAAACTTGTTTCTCAGTATCTAGCAAAATATCAATTTCAAGCAATTGATCAAATTCTGGCATTTTCTCTATCTCCTCATGTTTCCCATTTCCCATATGTGAAAAATCTCCCATTTCAATGAGATTCACTGCTTGTAGTTTCTGTTCATTCTGTGAATGTACAAAATTCGCCAATTCATTCAGTATCCCTTTATCTACTAATTTCTACAGTTCAACTGCATTCATGTCTCTATCTCTCACAATATCCACATTTACAATGACTCCTCGTTCATCTGAAACTGAAAATTCTCAGTTTCTCTATTTTTCAGTATACCGTTTTCTCTGTATCTTCCAAATGCTCAATTTTCAGCAGTTTGTCAAGTCAGGACATTTCCAGCTTCTCAGCATTCAACGCAGCATCAGTATCTCGATATCCTTCAATTTAAGAAAACTTGTTTCTCAGTATCTAGCAAAATATCAATTTCTAGCAATTGATCAAATTCTGGCATTTTCCCTATCTCCTCATGTTACCCATTTCCCACAATTGTAAAATCTCCCATTTCAATCAGATTCGCTGCTTGTAGTTTCTGTTCATTTTGTGAATGTACAAAATTCTCCAATTCCATGTTTCCCTATATCTACTAATTTCTACTGTTCAACTGCATTAATGTCTCCATCTCTCACAATATCCACGTTTAAAACGACTCCTGGTTCATCTGAAACTGAAAAATCACTTTTTCTCTATTTTTCAGTATACCTTGTTGTCTGTATCTTCCAAATGCTCGATTTTCAGCAGTTTGTCAAGTCAGCACATTTCCAGCTTCTCAGCATTCAACGCAACATCAGTTTCTCCATATCCTTCAATTTAAGTAAACTCGTTTCTCAGTATCTAGCAAAATATCAATTTCAAGCAATTGATCAAATTCTGGCATTTTCTCTATCTCCTCATGTTTCCCATTTCCCATATTTGTAAAATCTCCCATTTCAATGAGATTCGCTGCTTGTAGTTTCTGTTCATTCTGTGGAAGTACAAAATTCTCCAATTCCATCAGCTTCCCTTTATCTTCCAATTTCAACTGTTCAACTGCAATAATGTCTCCATCCCTCACAATATCCACGTTTAAAACGACTCCTCGTTTATCTGAAGCTGAGCAATCTCAGTTTCTCTATTTTTCAGTATACCTTGTTATCGGTATATTCCAAATGATCGGTTTTCAGCAGTTTGCCAATTCAGCACATTTCCAGCATCTCGGCATTTAACGCAACATCAGTTTCTCCATATCCTTCAATTTAAGAAAACTTGTTTCTCAGTATCTAGCAATATATCAATTTCTAGCAATTGATCAAATTCTGGCATTTTCCCTATCTCCTCATGTTACCCAATTCCCACAATTGTAAAATCTCCCATTTCAATCAGATTCGCTGCTTGTAGTTTCTGTTCATTCTGGGAATGTACAAAATTCTCCAATTCCATGTTTCCCTATATCTACTAATTTCTACTGTTCCACTGCATTAATGTCTCTATCTCTCACAATATCCACATATACAACGAATCCTCGTTCATCTGAAAATGAAAAATCTATGTTTCTCTATTTTTCAGTATACCTTGTTGTCTGTATCTTCCAAATGCTCGATTCTCAGCAGTTTGTCAATTCAGCACATTCCCAGCTTGCCAGCATTCAACGCAACATCAGTTTCTCGATATCCTTCAATTTAAGAAAACATGTTTCTCAGTATCTTGCAAAATATCAATTTCTAGCAATTGATCAAATTCTGGCATTTTCTCTATCTCCTCATGTTTTGCATTTCCAAACTTTATAAAATCTCCCAATTCAATGAAATTCACTGCTTATAGCTTCTGTTCATTCGGTGAATGTACAAAATTATCCATTTCCATCAGCTTCCCTAAATCTACTAATTTCTACTCTTCAAATGCATTAATGTCTCTATCTATCACAATATCCACATTTACAATGACTCCTCGTTCATCTGAAAATGAAAAATCTCAGTTTCTCTATTTTTCAGTATACCTAGATATCTGTATCTTCTAAATGTTCGATTTTCATCAGTTTGTCAATTTAGCACATTTGCAGGTTCTCAGCATTCAACGCAACATCAGTTTCTTCATATCCTTCAATTTAAGTAAACTCGTTTCCCAGTATCTAGCCAAATATCAATTTCAAGCAATTGATCAAATTCTGGCAATTTCTCTATCTCCTCATGTTTCCCATTTCCCATATGTGAAAAATCTCCCATTTCAATGAGATTCACTGCTTGTAGTTTCTGTTCATTCTGTGAATGTACAAAATTCTCCAATTCCATCAGTATCCCTTTATCTACTAATTTCTACTGTTCAACTGCATTAATGTCTCTATCTCTCACAATATCCACATTTACAACGACTCCTGGTTCATCTGAAACTGAAAAATGTCAGTTTCTCTATTTTTCAGTATACCTTGTCCTCTGTATATTGAAAATGATCGTTTTTCAGCAGTTAGCCAATTCAGTACAATTCCAGGTTCTCAGCATTCAACGCAACATCAGTTTCTCGATATCGTTCAATTTAAGAAAACTTGTTTCTCAGTATCTAGCTAAATATCAATTTCTAGCAATTGATTTAGTTCTGGCATTTTCTCTATCTCCTCAGGTTTCTCATTTCCAAACTTTATACACTCTCCCATTTCAATCAGATTCGCTGCTTGTAGCTTCTGTGCATGCTGTGAATGTAGAAAATTCTCCATTTCCATCACTTTCCCTAAATCTACTAATTTCAACTGTTCAACTGCATTAATGTCTCTATCTCTCACAATATCCATATTTACAATGAATCCTCGTTCATCTGAAACAGAAAAATCTCAGTTTCCCTATTTTTCAGTATAGCTTGTTTTCTGTATCTTCCAAATGCTCGATTCTCAGCATTTTGTCAAGTCAGCACATTTCCAACTTCTCAGCATTCAACACAACATCAGTTTCTCGATATCCTTCAATTCAAGAAAATTTGTTTCTCATTATCTAGCAAAATATCAATTTCTAGCAATTGATCAAATTCTGGTATTTTCTCTGTCCCCTCATGTTTCCCATTTCCCATATTTGTAAGATCTCCCATTTCAATGAGATTCGCTGCTTGTTGCTTCTGTTCATTCTGTGAATGTACAAAATTCTCCATTTCCATCAGTTTCCCTATATCTTCTAATTTCTACTGTTCAACTGCATTAATGTCTCCATCTATCGCAATATCCACATTTACAACGACTCCTCGTTCATCTGAAACTGAGAAATATCAGTTTCTCTATTATTCAGTATACCTTGTTCTCTGTATCTTCCAATTGCTCGACTTTCAGCATTTTATCAATTTATCGCATTTCCAGCTTCTCAGCATCCAACGCAACATCAATTTCTCCATATTCATGAATTTAAGGAAACTTGTTTCACGGTATCTAGCAAAATATCAATTTCTAGCAATTGATCAAATTATGGTATTTTCTCTATCTCCTCATGTTTCCCATTTGCCAACTTTATTAAATCTCCCATTTCAATCCGTATCGCTACTTGTAGCTTCTGTACATTCTGTGAATGTAGAAAATACTCCATTTCCATCAGTTTCCCTTAATCTACTAATTTCAACTGTTCAACTGCATTAATGTCCCTAGCTCTCACTATATGCACATTTGCAATGAATCCTCGTTCATCTGAAACTGAAAAATATCAGTTTCTGTATTTTTCAGTATACCTTGTTCTCTGTATATTCCAAATGATCGCTTTTCAGCAGTTTGCCAATTCAGCACATTTGCAGCTTCTCGGCAGTTAACGCAACATCAATTACTCCATATCCTTCAATTTACGAAAACTTGTTTCCCAGTATCTAGCAAAATATCAAATTCTAGAAATTGATTTAATTCTGGCATTTTCTCTATCTCCTCATGTTTCCCATTTCCCATATTTGTAAAATCTACCATTTCAATGAGATTCGCTGCTTGTAGCTTCTGTTCATTCTGTGAATGTTCAAAATTCTCCATTTCCATCAGTTTCGCTATATCTTCTAATTTATACTGTTCAACTGCATTAATGGATCCATCTCTCAGAATATCTACATTTACAACGACTCCTCGTTCATCTGAAACTGAGAAATATCAGTTCCTCTATTTTTCAGTATACCTTGTTCTCTGTATATTCCAAATGATCGCTTTTCAGCAGTTTGCCAATTCAGCACATTTGCAGCTTCTCGGCAGTTAACGCAACATCAATTACTCTATATCCTTCAATTATTGTTCCTCACTATCTAGGAAAATACCAATTTCTAGCAATTGATCAAATTCTGCCATTTTCTCTATCTCCTCATGTTTCCCATTTGCCAACTTTATTAAATCTCCCATTTCAATCCGAATCGCTGCTTGTAGCTTCTGTTCAGTGTGTGAATGTACAAAATTCTCCAATTCCATCAGTTTCCCTTTATCTACTACTTTCTACTGTTCAACTGCATTAATGTCTGCATCTCTCGCAATATCCACATTTACAACGACTCCTCGTTCATCTGAAACTGAGAAATATCAGATTCTCTATTTTTCAGTATATCCTGTTCTCTGTTTCTTCCAAATGCTACATTTTCAGCAGGTTGTCAATTCAGCGCCTTTTCAGCTTCTTGGCATTCAACGCAACATCAATTTCTCCATATACTTCAATTTAAGAAAACTTGTTTCTCAGTATCTAGCTAAATATCAATTTCAAGCAATTGATTTAATTCTGGCATTTTCTCTACCTCCTCATGTTTCTCATTTTCAAACTTTATACACTCTCCCATTTCAATCAGATTCGCTACTTGTAGCTACTGTGCATTCGGTGAATGTAGAAAATTCTCCATTTCCATCACTTTCCCTAAATCTACTAATTTCAACTGTTCAACTGCATTAATGTCTCTATCTCTCACAATATCCGTATTTACAATGAATCCTCGTTCATCTGAAACAGAGAAATCTCAGTTTCCCTATTTTTCAGTATAGCTTGTTTTCTGTATCTTCCAAATGCTCGATTCTCAGCATTTTGTCAAGTCAGCACATTTCCAACTTCTCAGCATTCAACACAACATCAGTTTCTCGATATCCTTCAATTCAAGAAAATTTGTTTCTCATTATCTAGCAAAATATCAATTTCTAGCAATTGATCAAATTTTGGTATTTTCTCTGTCCCCTCATGTTTCCCATTTCCCATATTTGTAAAATCTCCCATTTCAATGAGATTCGCTGCTTGTAGCTTCGGTTCATTCTGTGAATGTACAAAATTCTCCATTTCCATCAGTCTCCCTATATCTTCTAATTTCTACTGTTCAACTGCATTAATGTCTCCATCTATCGCAATATCCACATTTACAACGACTCCTCGTTCATCTGAAACTGAGAAATATCAGTTTCTCTATTATTCAGTATACCTTGTTCTCTGTATCTTCCAAATGCTCGATTTTCAGCATTTTGTCAATTTATCGCATTTCCAGCTTCTCAGCATCCAACGCAACATCAATTTCTCCATATTCTTGAATTTAAGGAAACTTGTTTCTCGGTATCTAGCAAAATATCAATATCTAACAATTGAACAAATTATGGTATTTTCTCTATCTCCTCATTTCCCATATTTGTAAAATCTCCCATTTCAATGAGATTCGCTCCTTGTAGCTTCTGTACATTCTGTGAATGTAGAAAATTCTCCATTTCCATCAGTTTCCCTAAATCTACTAATTTCAGCTGTTCAACTGCATTAATGTCTCTATCTCTCACTATATCCACATTTACAATGAATCCTCGTTCATCTGAAACAGAAAAATCTCAGTTTCCCTATTTTTCAGTATAGCTTGTTTTCTGTATCTTCCAAATGCTCGATTCTCAGCATTTTGTCAAGTCAGCACATTTCCAACTTCTCAGCATTCAACACAACATCAGTTTCTCGATATCCTTCAATTCAAGAAAATTTGTTTCTCATTATCTAGCAAAATATCAATTTCTAGCAATTGATCAAATTCTGGTATTTTCTCTGTCCCCTCATGTTTCCCATTTCCCATATTTGTAAGATCTCCCATTTCAATGAGATTCGCTGCTTGTTGCTTCTGTTCATTCTGTGAATGTACAAAATTCTCCATTTCCATCAGTTTCCCTATATCTTCTAATTTCTACTGTTCAACTGCATTAATGTCTCCATCTATCGCAATATCCACATTTACAACGACTCCTCGTTCATCTGAAACTGAGAAATATCAGTTTCTCTATTATTCAGTATACCTTGTTCTCTGTATCTTCCAATTGCTCGACTTTCAGCATTTTATCAATTTATCGCATTTCCAGCTTCTCAGCATCCAACGCAACATCAATTTCTCCATATTCATGAATTTAAGGAAACTTGTTTCACGGTATCTAGCAAAATATCAATTTCTAGCAATTGATCAAATTATGGTATTTTCTCTATCTCCTCATGTTTCCCATTTGCCAACTTTATTAAATCTCCCATTTCAATCCGTATCGCTACTTGTAGCTTCTGTACATTCTGTGAATGTAGAAAATACTCCATTTCCATCAGTTTCCCTTAATCTACTAATTTCAACTGTTCAACTGCATTAATGTCCCTAGCTCTCACTATATGCACATTTGCAATGAATCCTCGTTCATCTGAAACTGAAAAATATCAGTTTCTGTATTTTTCAGTATACCTTGTTCTCTGTATATTCCAAATGATCGCTTTTCAGCAGTTTGCCAATTCAGCACATTTGCAGCTTCTCGGCAGTTAACGCAACATCAATTACTCCATATCCTTCAATTTACGAAAACTTGTTTCCCAGTATCTAGCAAAATATCAAATTCTAGAAATTGATTTAATTCTGGCATTTTCTCTATCTCCTCATGTTTCCCATTTCCCATATTTGTAAAATCTACCATTTCAATGAGATTCGCTGCTTGTAGCTTCTGTTCATTCTGTGAATGTTCAAAATTCTCCATTTCCATCAGTTTCGCTATATCTTCTAATTTATACTGTTCAACTGCATTAATGGATCCATCTCTCAGAATATCTACATTTACAACGACTCCTCGTTCATCTGAAACTGAGAAATATCAGTTCCTCTATTTTTCAGTATACCTTGTTCTCTGTATATTCCAAATGATCGCTTTTCAGCAGTTTGCCAATTCAGCACATTTGCAGCTTCTCGGCAGTTAACGCAACATCAATTACTCTATATCCTTCAATTATTGTTCCTCACTATCTAGGAAAATACCAATTTCTAGCAATTGATCAAATTCTGCCATTTTCTCTATCTCCTCATGTTTCCCATTTGCCAACTTTATTAAATCTCCCATTTCAATCCGAATCGCTGCTTGTAGCTTCTGTTCAGTGTGTGAATGTACAAAATTCTCCAATTCCATCAGTTTCCCTTTATCTACTACTTTCTACTGTTCAACTGCATTAATGTCTGCATCTCTCGCAATATCCACATTTACAACGACTCCTCGTTCATCTGAAACTGAGAAATATCAGATTCTCTATTTTTCAGTATATCCTGTTCTCTGTTTCTTCCAAATGCTACATTTTCAGCAGGTTGTCAATTCAGCGCTTTTTCAGCTTCTTGGCATTCAACGCAACATCAATCTCTCCATATACTTCAATTTAAGAAAACTTGTTCCTCAGTATCTAGCTAAATATCAAATTCTAGAAATTGATTTAATTCTGCCATTTTCTCTATCTCCTCATGTTTCTCTTTTCCCAACTTTATACAATCTCCCATTTCAATCAGATTCGCTGCTTGTAGCTTCTGTACATTCTGTAAATGTAGAAAATTCTCCATTTCCATCAGTTTCCCTAAATCTACTAATTTCAACAGTTCAACTAAATTAATGTCTCTATCTCTCACAATATCGACAATTACAACGACTCCTCATTCATCTGAAACTGTGAATTATCTGTTTCTCTATTTTTCAGTATACCTTGTTCTCTGTATCTTCCAAATGCTCGATTCTCGGCATTTTGTCAAGTCAGCACATTTCCAGCTTCTCAGCATTCAACGCAACATCAGTTTCTCGATATCCTTCAA
Source organism: Cetorhinus maximus (assembly GCF_964194155.1). Lineage (NCBI taxonomy): Eukaryota > Metazoa > Chordata > Chondrichthyes > Lamniformes > Cetorhinidae > Cetorhinus > Cetorhinus maximus. The sequence continues at coordinate 82,660 of NW_027596603.1, forward strand.
TATAAGAAAACTTATTTCTCAGTATCTAGCAAAACATCAATTTCTAGCAATTGATCAAGTTCTGGTATTTTCTCTATCTGCTCATGTTTCCCATTTCCCATATTTGTAAAATCTCCCATTTCAATGAGATTCGCTGCTTGTAGCTACTGTTCATTCTGTAATTGTTCAAAATTTTCCATTTCCATCAGTTTCCCCATCTATTCTAATTTCTACTGTTCAACTGCATTAATGTCTCCATCTCTCGCAATATCCATATTTACAACGACTCCTCGTTCATCTGAAACTGAGAAATATCAGTTTCTCAATTTTTCAGTATACCTTGTTCTCTGTATCTTCCAAATGCTAGATTTTCAGCAGGTTGTCAATTCAGCGCCTTTTCAGCTTCTTGGCATTCAACGCAACATCAATTTCTCCATATACTTCAATTTAAGAAAACTTGTTTCTCAGTATCTAGCTAAATATCAATTTCAAGCAATTGATTTAATTCTGGCATTTTCTCTACCTCCTCATGTTTCTCATTTTCAAACTTTATACAATCTCCCATTTCAATCAGATTCGCTGCTTGTAGCTTCTGTACATTCTGTGAATGTAGAAAATTCTCCATTTCCATCAGTTTCCCTAAATCTACTAATTTCAACAGTTCAACTAAATTAATGTCTCCATCTCTCACAATATCGACAATTACAACGACTCCTCATTCATCTGAAACTGTGAATTATCTGTTTCTCTATTTTTCAGTATACCTTGTTCTCTGTATCTTCCAAATGCTCGATTCTCGGCATTTTGTCAAGTCAGCACATTTCCAGCTTCTCAGCATTCAACGCAACATCAGTTTCTCGATATCCTTCAATATAAGAAAACTTATTTCTCAGTATCTAGCAAAATATCAATTTCAAGCAATTGATCAAATTCTGGCATTTTCTCTATCTCCTCATGTTTCCCATTTCCCATATTTGTAAAATCTCCCATTTCAATGAGATTCGCTGCTTGTAGTTTCTGTTCATTCTGTGGAAGTACAAAATTCTCCAATTCCATCAGCTTCCCTTTATCTTCCAATTTCAACTGTTCAACTGCAATAATGTCTCCATCCCTCACAATATCCACGTTTAAAACGACTCCTCGTTTATCTGAAGCTGAGCAATCTCAGTTTCTCTATTTTTCAGTATACCTTGTTATCGGTATATTCCAAATGATCGGTTTTCAGCAGTTTGCCAATTCAGCACATTTCCAGCATCTCGGCATTTAACGCAACATCAGTTTCTCCATATCCTTCAATTTAAGAAAACTTGTTTCTCAGTATCTAGCAAAATATCAATTTCTAGCAATTGATCAAATTCTGGCATTTTCCCTATCTCCTCATGTTACCCAATTCCCACAATTGTAAAATCTCCCATTTCAATCAGATTCGCTGCTTGTAGTTTCTGTTCATTCTGGGAATGTACAAAATTCTCCAATTCCATCGTTCCCTATATCTACTAATTTCTACTGTTCCACTGCATTAATGTCTCTATCTCTCACAATATCCACATATACAACGAATCCTCGTTCATCTGAAAATGAAAAATCTCTGTTTCTCTATTTTTCAGTATACCTTGTTGTCTGTATCTTCCAAATGCTCGATTCTCAGCAGTTTGTCAATTCAGCACATTCCCAGCTTGCCAGCATTCAACGCAACATCAGTTTCTCGATATCCTTCAATTTAAGAAAACTTGTTTCTCAGTATCTTGCAAAATATCAATTTCTAGCAATTGATCAAATTCTGGCATTTTCTCTATCTCCTCATGTTTTGCATTTCCAAACTTTATAAAATCTCCCAATTCAATGAAATTCACTGCTTATAGCTTCTGTTCATTCGGTGAATGTACAAAATTATCCATTTCCATCAGCTTCCCTAAATCTACTAATTTCTACTCTTCAAATGCATTAATGTCTCTATCTATCACAATATCCACATTTACAATGACTCCTCGTTCATCTGAAAATGAAAAATCTCAGTTTCTCTATTTTTCAGTATACCTAGATATCTGTATCTTCTAAATGTTCGATTTTCATCAGTTTGTCAATTTAGCACATTTGCAGGTTCTCAGCATTCAACGCAACATCAGTTTCTTCATATCCTTCAATTTAAGTAAACTCGTTTCCCAGTATCTAGCCAAATATCAATTTCAAGCAATTGATCAAATTCTGGCAATTTCTCTATCTCCTCATGTTTCCCATTTCCCATATGTGAAAAATCTCCCATTTCAATGAGATTCACTGCTTGTAGTTTCTGTTCATTCTGTGAATGTACAAAATTCTCCAATTCCATCAGTATCCCTTTATCTACTAATTTCTACTGTTCAACTGCATTAATGTCTCTATCTCTCACAATATCCACATTTACAACGACTCCTGGTTCATCTGAAACTGAAAAATGTCAGTTTCTCTATTTTTCAGTATACCTTGTCCTCTGTATATTGAAAATGATCGTTTTTCAGCAGTTAGCCAATTCAGTACAATTCCAGGTTCTCAGCATTCAACGCAACATCAGTTTCTCGATATCGTTCAATTTAAGAAAACTTGTTTCTCAGTATCTAGCTAAATATCAATTTCTAGCAATTGATTTAGTTCTGGCATTTTCTCTATCTCCTCAGGTTTCTCATTTCCAAACTTTATACACTCTCCCATTTCAATCAGATTCGCTGCTTGTAGCTTCTGTGCATGCTGTGAATGTAGAAAATTCTCCATTTCCATCACTTTCCCTAAATCTACTAATTTCAACTGTTCAACTGCATTAATGTCTCTATCTCTCACAATATCCATATTTACAATGAATCCTCGTTCATCTGAAACAGAAAAATCTCAGTTTCCCTATTTTTCAGTATAGCTTGTTTTCTGTATCTTCCAAATGCTCGATTCTCAGCATTTTGTCAAGTCAGCACATTTCCAACTTCTCAGCATTCAACACAACATCAGTTTCTCGATATCCTTCAATTCAAGAAAATTTGTTTCTCATTATCTAGCAAAATATCAATTTCTAGCAATTGATCAAATTCTGGTATTTTCTCTGTCCCCTCATGTTTCCCATTTCCCATATTTGTAAGATCTCCCATTTCAATGAGATTCGCTGCTTGTTGCTTCTGTTCATTCTGTGAATGTACAAAATTCTCCATTTCCATCAGTTTCCCTATATCTTCTAATTTCTACTGTTCAACTGCATTAATGTCTCCATCTATCGCAATATCCACATTTACAACGACTCCTCGTTCATCTGAAACTGAGAAATATCAGTTTCTCTATTATTCAGTATACCTTGTTCTCTGTATCTTCCAATTGCTCGACTTTCAGCATTTTATCAATTTATCGCATTTCCAGCTTCTCAGCATCCAACGCAACATCAATTTCTCCATATTCATGAATTTAAGGAAACTTGTTTCACGGTATCTAGCAAAATATCAATTTCTAGCAATTGATCAAATTATGGTATTTTCTCTATCTCCTCATGTTTCCCATTTGCCAACTTTATTAAATCTCCCATTTCAATCCGTATCGCTACTTGTAGCTTCTGTACATTCTGTGAATGTAGAAAATACTCCATTTCCATCAGTTTCCCTTAATCTACTAATTTCAACTGTTCAACTGCATTAATGTCCCTAGCTCTCACTATATGCACATTTGCAATGAATCCTCGTTCATCTGAAACTGAAAAATATCAGTTTCTGTATTTTTCAGTATACCTTGTTCTCTGTATATTCCAAATGATCGCTTTTCAGCAGTTTGCCAATTCAGCACATTTGCAGCTTCTCGGCAGTTAACGCAACATCAATTACTCCATATCCTTCAATTTACGAAAACTTGTTTCCCAGTATCTAGCAAAATATCAAATTCTAGAAATTGATTTAATTCTGGCATTTTCTCTATCTCCTCATGTTTCCCATTTCCCATATTTGTAAAATCTACCATTTCAATGAGATTCGCTGCTTGTAGCTTCTGTTCATTCTGTGAATGTTCAAAATTCTCCATTTCCATCAGTTTCGCTATATCTTCTAATTTATACTGTTCAACTGCATTAATGGATCCATCTCTCAGAATATCTACATTTACAACGACTCCTCGTTCATCTGAAACTGAGAAATATCAGTTCCTCTATTTTTCAGTATACCTTGTTCTCTGTATATTCCAAATGATCGCTTTTCAGCAGTTTGCCAATTCAGCACATTTGCAGCTTCTCGGCAGTTAACGCAACATCAATTACTCTATATCCTTCAATTATTGTTCCTCACTATCTAGGAAAATACCAATTTCTAGCAATTGATCAAATTCTGCCATTTTCTCTATCTCCTCATGTTTCCCATTTGCCAACTTTATTAAATCTCCCATTTCAATCCGAATCGCTGCTTGTAGCTTCTGTTCAGTGTGTGAATGTACAAAATTCTCCAATTCCATCAGTTTCCCTTTATCTACTACTTTCTACTGTTCAACTGCATTAATGTCTGCATCTCTCGCAATATCCACATTTACAACGACTCCTCGTTCATCTGAAACTGAGAAATATCAGATTCTCTATTTTTCAGTATATCCTGTTCTCTGTTTCTTCCAAATGCTACATTTTCAGCAGGTTGTCAATTCAGCGCTTTTTCAGCTTCTTGGCATTCAACGCAACATCAATCTCTCCATATACTTCAATTTAAGAAAACTTGTTCCTCAGTATCTAGCTAAATATCAAATTCTAGAAATTGATTTAATTCTGCCATTTTCTCTATCTCCTCATGTTTCTCTTTTCCCAACTTTATACAATCTCCCATTTCAATCAGATTCGCTGCTTGTAGCTTCTGTACATTCTGTAAATGTAGAAAATTCTCCATTTCCATCAGTTTCCCTAAATCTACTAATTTCAACAGTTCAACTAAATTAATGTCTCTATCTCTCACAATATCGACAATTACAACGACTCCTCATTCATCTGAAACTGTGAATTATCTGTTTCTCTATTTTTCAGTATACCTTGTTCTCTGTATCTTCCAAATGCTCGATTCTCGGCATTTTGTCAAGTCAGCACATTTCCAGCTTCTCAGCATTCAACGCAACATCAGTTTCTCGATATCCTTCAATATAAGAAAACTTATTTCTCAGTATCTAGCAAAACATCAATTTCTAGCAATTGATCAAGTTCTGGTATTTTCTCTATCTGCTCATGTTTCCCATTTCCCATATTTGTAAAATCTCCCATTTCAATGAGATTCGCTGCTTGTAGCTACTGTTCATTCTGTAATTGTTCAAAATTTTCCATTTCCATCAGTTTCCCCATCTATTCTAATTTCTACTGTTCAACTGCATTAATGTCTCCATCTCTCGCAATATCCATATTTACAACGACTCCTCGTTCATCTGAAACTGAGAAATATCAGTTTCTCAATTTTTCAGTATACCTTGTTCTCTGTATCTTCCAAATGCTAGATTTTCAGCAGGTTGTCAATTCAGCGCCTTTTCAGCTTCTTGGCATTCAACGCAACATCAATTTCTCCATATACTTCAATTTAAGAAAACTTGTTTCTCAGTATCTAGCTAAATATCAATTTCAAGCAATTGATTTAATTCTGGCATTTTCTCTACCTCCTCATGTTTCTCATTTTCAAACTTTATACAATCTCCCATTTCAATCAGATTCGCTGCTTGTAGCTTCTGTACATTCTGTGAATGTAGAAAATTCTCCATTTCCATCAGTTTCCCTAAATCTACTAATTTCAACAGTTCAACTAAATTAATGTCTCTATCTCTCACAATATCGACAATTACAACGACTCCTCATTCATCTGAAACTGTGAATTATCTGTTTCTCTATTTTTCAGTATACCTTGTTCTCTGTATCTTCCAAATGCTCGATTCTCGGCATTTTGTCAAGTCAGCACATTTCCAGCTTCTCAGCATTCAACGCAACATCAGTTTCTCGATATCCTTCAATATAAGAAAACTTATTTCTCAGTATCTAGCAAAACATCAATTTCTAGCAATTGATCAAGTTCTGGTATTTTCTCTATCTGCTCATGTTTCCCATTTCCCATATTTGTAAAATCTCCCATTTCAATGAGATTCGCTGCTTGTAGCTACTGTTCATTCTGTAATTGTTCAAAATTTTCCATTTCCATCAGTTTCCCCATCTATTCTAATTTCTACTGTTCAACTGCATTAATGTCTCCATCTCTCGCAATATCCATATTTACAACGACTCCTCGTTCATCTGAAACTGAGAAATATCAGTTTCTCAATTTTTCAGTATACCTTGTTCTCTGTATCTTCCAAATGCTAGATTTTCAGCAGGTTGTCAATTCAGCGCCTTTTCAGCTTCTTGGCATTCAACGCAACATCAATTTCTCCATATACTTCAATTTAAGAAAACTTGTTTCTCAGTATCTAGCTAAATATCAATTTCAAGCAATTGATTTAATTCTGGCATTTTCTCTACCTCCTCATGTTTCTCATTTTCAAACTTTATACACTCTCCCATTTCAATCAGATTCGCTACTTGTAGCTACTGTGCATTCTGTGAATGTAGAAAATTCTCCATTTCCATCACTTTCCCTAAATCTACTAATTTCAACTGTTCAACTGCATTAATGTCTCTATCTCTCACAATATCCGTATTTACAATGAATCCTCGTTCATCTGAAACAGAGAAATCTCAGTTTCCCTATTTTTCAGTATAGCTTGTTTTCTGTATCTTCCAAATGCTCGATTCTCAGCATTTTGTCAAGTCAGCACATTTCCAACTTCTCAGCATTCAACACAACATCAGTTTCTCGATATCCTTCAATTCAAGAAAATTTGTTTCTCATTATCTAGCAAAATATCAATTTCTAGCAATTGATCAAATTTTGGTATTTTCTCTGTCCCCTCATGTTTCCCATTTCCCATATTTGTAAAATCTCCCATTTCAATGAGATTCGCTGCTTGTAGCTTCGGTTCATTCTGTGAATGTACAAAATTCTCCATTTCCATCAGTCTCCCTATATCTTCTAATTTCTACTGTTCAACTGCATTAATGTCTCCATCTATCGCAATATCCACATTTACAACGACTCCTCGTTCATCTGAAACTGAGAAATATCAGTTTCTCTATTATTCAGTATACCTTGTTCTCTGTATCTTCCAAATGCTCGATTTTCAGCATTTTGTCAATTTATCGCATTTCCAGCTTCTCAGCATCCAACGCAACATCAATTTCTCCATATTCTTGAATTTAAGGAAACTTGTTTCTCGGTATCTAGCAAAATATCAATATCTAACAATTGAACAAATTATGGTATTTTCTCTATCTCCTCATTTCCCATATTTGTAAAATCTCCCATTTCAATGAGATTCGCTCCTTGTAGCTTCTGTACATTCTGTGAATGTAGAAAATTCTCCATTTCCATCAGTTTCCCTAAATCTACTAATTTCAGCTGTTCAACTGCATTAATGTCTCTATCTCTCACTATATCCACATTTGCAATGAATCCTCGTTCATCTGAAAATAAATAATATCAGTTTCCCTATTTTTCAGTATACCTTGTTCTCCGTATATTCCAAATGATCGCTTTTCAGCAGTTTGCCAATTCAGCACATTTGCAGCTTCTCGGCAGTTAACGCAACATCAATTACTCTATCTCCTTCAATTTAAGAAACCTTGTTCCTCAGTATCTAGAAAAAATATCAATTTCTAGCAATTGATCAAATTCTGGCATTTTCTCTATTACCTCATGTTTCCCATTTCCCATATTTGTAAAATCTACCATTTCAATGAGATTCGCTGCTGGGAGCTTCTGTTCATTCTGTGAATGTCGAAAATTCTCCATTTCAATCAGTTTCCCTATATCTTTTAATTTCTGCTGTTCAACTGCATTAATGGATCCATCTCTCACAATATCTACATTTACAACGACCCCTCGTTCATCTGAAACTGAGAAATATCAGTTTCTCTATTTCTCACTATACCTTGTTCTCTGTATCTTCCAAATGCTAGATTTTCAGCACGTTGTCAGTTGAGCGCATTTCCAGCATCTTGTCATTCAAAGCAACATCAGTTTCTCCATATCCTTCAATGTAAGAAAACCTGTTTCTCCCTATCTAGCAAAATGTCAATTTCTAGCAATTGATCAAATTATGGTATTTTCTCTATCTCCTCATGTTTCCTATTTCACATATTTGTATAATCTCCAATTTCAACGAGATTCGCTACTTGTTGCTTCTGTTCATTCTGAGAATGTATAAAATTCTCCATGTCTATCATTTCTCTACATCTACTAATTTCATCTGTTCAACTGCATTAGTGTCTCTATCTCTCAGGATATCCACATTTACAACGACTCCACGTTCATGTGAAACTGAGAAATATCAGTTTCTCTATTTTTCAGTATACCTTGTTCTCTGTATCTTCCAAATGCTCGATGTTCAGCAGTTTGTCAATTGATCGCATTTCCAGCTTCTCGGCATCCAACGCAACATCAATTGCTCCATATCCTTCAATTTAAGAAAACTTGTTTCTCAGTATCTAGCAAAATATCAATTTCTAGCAATTGATTTAATTCTGGAATTTTCTCTATCTCCTCATGTTTCTCATTTCCCAACTTTATACAATATCCCATTTCAATCAGATTCGCTGCTTGTAGCTTCTGTACATTCTGTGAATATAGAAAATTCTCCATTTCCATCAGTTTCCCTAAATCTACTAATTTCAACTGTCCAATTGCATTAATGTCTCTAGCTGTCACTATATCCACGTTTGCAGTGAATCCTCGTTCATCTGAAACTGAAAAATATCAGTTACTCTATTTTTCAGTATGCCTTGTTCTCATTAAATTCCAAATGATCGCTTTTCAGCAGTTTGCCAATTCAGCACATTTGCAGCTTCTCGGCAGTTAACGCAACATCAATTACTCCATATCCTTCAATTTAAGAAAACTTGTTTCCCAGTATCTAGCAAAATATCAATTTCTAGCGATTGACCAAAATCTGACATTTTCTCTATCTCCTCATGTTTCCCATTTCCCATATTTGTAAAATCTACCATTTCAATGAGATTCGCTGTTGTAGCTTCTGTTCATTCTGAGAATGTATTAAATTCTCCATTTCCATCATTTCCCTACATCTACTAATTTCAACTGTTCAAATGCATTAATGTCTCTAGCTCTCACTATATCCACATTTGCAATGAATCCTCGTTCATCTGAAACTGAAAAATATCAGTTTCTCTGTGTTTCAGTATACCTTGTTTTCTGTATCTTCCAAATGATCGGTTTTCAGCAGTTTGTCAAGTCAGCACATTTCTAGCTTCTCAGCATTCAACGCAACATCAGTTTCTCGATGTCCTTCAATTTAAGAAAACTTGTTTCTCAGTATCTAGCAAAATATCAATTTCTAGCAATTGATCAAATTCCTGTATTTTCTCTATCTCCTCATGTTTCCCATTTCCCATATTTATAAAATCTCCCATTTCAATGAGATTCGCTGCTTGTAGCTTCTGTTCATTCTGTTAACGGACAAAATTCTCCATTTTCATCTGTTTCCCTATATCTTCTAATTTCTACTGTTCAACTGCATTAATGTCTCCAACTCTCGCAATATCCACATTTACAACGACTTTAGTTCATCTGAAACTGAGAAATATCAGTTTCACCATTTCAAAGTATACCTTGTTCTCTGTATCTTCCAGATGCTCGAATTTCAGCAGTTTGTCAATTTATCGCATTTCCAGCTTCTCGGCATTCAACGCAACATCAATTTCTCCATATCCTTCAATTTAAGAAAACTTGTTTCTCAGTATCTAGCAAAATATCAATTACTAGCAATTGATTTAATTCTGGCATTTTCTCTATCTGCTCATGTTTCTCATGTCCCAACTTTATAAAATCTCCCATTTCAATCAGATTCGCTCCTTGTAGCTTCTGTAAATTCTGTGAATGTACAAAATTCTCCATTTCCATCCGTTTCCCTGAATCTACTAATTTGAACTGTTCAACTGCATTAATGTCTCTATCTCTCACTATATTCACATTTGCAATCAATCCTCGTTCATCTGTAACTGAAAAATATCAGTTTCTCTATTTTTCAGTATACCTTGTTCTCTCTATATTCCAAATGATCGCTTTTCAGCAGTTTGCCAATTCAGTTAATTTGCAGCTTCTCGGCAGTTCATGCAAAATCAATCACTCCATATCCTTCAATTTGAGAAAACTTGTTTCCCAGTATCTAGCAAAATATCAATTTCTACCAATTGACCAAAATCTGGCATTTTCTCTATCTCCTCATGTTTCCCATTTCGCATATTTGTAATATCTCCCATTTCAACGAGATTCACTGCTTGTAGCTTCTGTTCATTCTGTGAATGTGCAAAATTCTCCAATTCCAACAGTTTCCCTTTATCTACTACTTTCTACTGTTCAACTGCATTAATATCTCCATATCTCGCAATATCCACATTTACAATGCCTCCTCGTTCATCTGAAACTGAAAAATCTCAGTTTCTCTATTTTTCAGTATACCTTGTTCTCTGCATCTTCCAAATGATCGATTTTCAGCAGTTTGTCAATTCATTGCATTTCCAGCTTCTCGGCATTCAATGCAATATCAGTATCTGCATAACCTTCAATATAAGAAAACTTGTTTCTCAGTATCTATCAAAATATCAATTTCAAGCAACTGATCATATTCTGCCACTTTCTCTATCTCCTCATGTTTCTCATTTGCCAACTTTATTAAATCTCCCATTTCAATCCGATTCGCTGCTTGTACCTTCTGTTCATTCTGTGAATGTACAAAATTCTCCAATTCCATCAGTTTCCCTTTATCTACTAATTTCTACTGTTGAACTGCATTAATGTCTCCATCTCTCGCAAGATCCACATTTACAACGACTCCTCGTTCATCTGAAACTGAGAAATATCAGTTTCTCTATTTATCAGTTTACCTTGTTCTTTGTATCTTCCAAATGCTCGATTTTCAGCAGTTTGTCAATTTATCGCATTTCCAGCATCTCGGCTTTCACCGCAACATCAATTTCTCCATATCCTTCAATTTAAGAAAACTTGTTTCAAAGTATCTAGCAAAATATCAATTTCAAGCAATTGATCAAATTCTGGCGTTTTCTCTATCTGCTCATGTTTCTCATTTCCCAACTTTATAAAATCTCCCATTTCAATCAGATTCGCTGCTTGTAGCTTCTGTACATTCTGTGAATGTACAAAATTCTCCATTTCCATCAGTTTCCGTTTATCTACTAATTTCAACTGTTCAACTGTATTAATGTCTCTATCTCTCACAATATCCACATTCACAATCAATCCTCGTTAATCTGAAACTGAAAAATCTCAGTTTCTCTATTTTTCAGTATACCTTGTTCTCTGTATCTTCCAAATGCTAGATTTTCAGCAGTTTGCCAATTGAGCACATTTGCAGCTTCTCGGCAGTTAACGCAACATCAGTTTCTCGATGTCCTTCAATTTAAGAAAACTTGTTTCCCAGAATCTAGCAAAATATCAATTTCTAGCAATTGATCAAATTCCTGTATTTTCTCCATCTCCTCATGTTTCCCATTTCGCATATTTGTAATATCTCCCATTTCAACGAGATTCACTGCTTGTAGCTTCTGTTCATTCTGTGAATGTGCAAAATTCTCCAATTCCAACAGTTTCCCTTTATCTACTAATTTCTACTGTTGAACTGCATTAATGTCTCCATCTCTTGTAAGATCCACATTTACAACGACTCCTCGTTCATCTGAAACTGAGAAATATCAGTTTCTCTATTTATCAGTTTACCTTGTTCTCTGTATCTTCCAAATGCTCGATTTTCAGCAGTTTGTCAATTTATCGCATTTCCAGCATCTCGGCTTTCACCGCAACATCAATTTCTCCATATCCTTCAATTTAAGGAAACTTGTTTCTCAGTATCTAGCAAAATATCAATTTCAAGCAATTGATCAAATTCTGTTATTTTCTCTGCCTCCTCATGTTTCCCATTTCCCATATTTGTAAAGTCTCCCATTTCAATGAGATTCGCTACTTGTAGCTTCTGTTCATTCTGTGAATGTACAAAATTCTCCATTTCCATCAGATTCCCTATATCTTCTAATTTCTACTGTTCAACTGCATTAATGTCTCCATCTATCGCAATAGCCACATTTACAACGACTCCTCGTTCATCTGAAACTGAGAAATATCAGTTTCTCTATTTTTCAGTATACCTTGTTCTCTGTATCTTCCAAATGCTCGATTTTCAGCAGTTTGTCAATTTATCGCATTTCCAGCTTCTCAGCATTCAACGCAACATCAGTTTATCGATATCCTTCAATATAAGAAAACTTATTTCTCAGTATCTAGCAAATCATCAATTTCTAGCAATTGATCAAATTCTGGCATTTTCTCTATCTCCTCATGTTTCCCATTTCCCATATTTGTAAAATCTCCCATTTCAATGAGATTCGCTGTTGTAGCTTCTGTTCATTCTGAGAATGTATTAAATTCTCCATTTCCATCATTTCCCTACATCTACTAATTTCAACTGTTCAAATGCATTAATGTCTCTAGCTCTCACTATATCCACATTTGCAATGAATCCTCGTTCATCTGAAACTGAAAAATATCAGTTTCTCTGTGTTTCAGTATACCTTGTTTTCTGTATCTTCCAAATGATCGGTTTTCAGCAGTTTGTCAAGTCAGCACATTTCTAGCTTCTCAGCATTCAACGCAACATCAGTTTCTCGATGTCCTTCAATTTAAGAAAACTTGTTTCTCAGTATCTAGCAAAATATCAATTTCTAGCAATTGATCAAATTCCTGTATTTTCTCTATCTCCTCATGTTTCCCATTTCCCATATTTATAAAATCTCCCATTTCAATGAGATTCGCTGCTTGTAGCTTCTGTTCATTCTGTTAACGGACAAAATTCTCCATTTTCATCTGTTTCCCTATATCTTCTAATTTCTACTGTTCAACTGCATTAATGTCTCCAACTCTCGCAATATCCACATTTACAACGACGTTAGTTCATCTGAAACTGAGAAATATCAGTTTCACCATTTCAAAGTATACCTTGTTCTCTGTATCTTCCAGATGCTCGAATTTCAGCAGTTTGTCAATTTATCGCATTTCCAGCTTCTCGGCATTCAACGCAACATCAATTTCTCCATATCCTTCAATTTAAGAAAACTTGTTTCTCAGTATCTAGCAAAATATCAATTACTAGCAATTGATTTAATTCTGGCATTTTCTCTATCTGCTCATGTTTCTCATGTCCCAACTTTATAAAATCTCCCATTTCAATCAGATTCGCTCCTTGTAGCTTCTGTAAATTCTGTGAATGTACAAAATTCTCCATTTCCATCCGTTTCCCTGAATCTACTAATTTGAACTGTTCAACTGCATTAATGTCTCTATCTCTCACTATATTCACATTTGCAATCAATCCTCGTTCATCTGTAACTGAAAAATATCAGTTTCTCTATTTTTCAGTATACCTTGTTCTCTCTATATTCCAAATGATCGCTTTTCAGCAGTTTGCCAATTCAGTTAATTTGCAGCTTCTCGGCAGTTCATGCAAAATCAATCACTCCATATCCTTCAATTTGAGAAAACTTGTTTCCCAGTATCTAGCAAAATATCAATTTCTACCAATTGACCAAAATCTGGCATTTTCTCTATCTCCTCATGTTTCCCATTTCGCATATTTGTAATATCTCCCATTTCAACGAGATTCACTGCTTGTAGCTTCTGTTCATTCTGTGAATGTGCAAAATTCTCCAATTCCAACAGTTTCCCTTTATCTACTACTTTCTACTGTTCAACTGCATTAATATCTCCATATCTCGCAATATCCACATTTACAATGCCTCCTCGTTCATCTGAAACTGAAAAATCTCAGTTTCTCTATTTTTCAGTATACCTTGTTCTCTGCATCTTCCAAATGATCGATTTTCAGCAGTTTGTCAATTCATTGCATTTCCAGCTTCTCGGCATTCAATGCAATATCAGTATCTGCATAACCTTCAATATAAGAAAACTTGTTTCTCAGTATCTATCAAAATATCAATTTCAAGCAACTGATCATATTCTGCCACTTTCTCTATCTCCTCATGTTTCTCATTTGCCAACTTTATTAAATCTCCCATTTCAATCCGATTCGCTGCTTGTACCTTCTGTTCATTCTGTGAATGTACAAAATTCTCCAATTCCATCAGTTTCCCTTTATCTACTAATTTCTACTGTTGAACTGCATTAATGTCTCCATCTCTCGCAAGATCCACATTTACAACGACTCCTCGTTCATCTGAAACTGAGAAATATCAGTTTCTCTATTTATCAGTTTACCTTGTTCTTTGTATCTTCCAAATGCTCGATTTTCAGCAGTTTGTCAATTTATCGCATTTCCAGCATCTCGGCTTTCACCGCAACATCAATTTCTCCATATCCTTCAATTTAAGAAAACTTGTTTCAAAGTATCTAGCAAAATATCAATTTCAAGCAATTGATCAAATTCTGGCGTTTTCTCTATCTGCTCATGTTTCTCATTTCCCAACTTTATAAAATCTCCCATTTCAATCAGATTCGCTGCTTGTAGCTTCTGTACATTCTGTGAATGTACAAAATTCTCCATTTCCATCAGTTTCCGTTTATCTACTAATTTCAACTGTTCAACTGTATTAATGTCTCTATCTCTCACAATATCCACATTCACAATCAATCCTCGTTAATCTGAAACTGAAAAATCTCAGTTTCTCTATTTTTCAGTATACCTTGTTCTCTGTATCTTCCAAATGCTAGATTTTCAGCAGTTTGCCAATTGAGCACATTTGCAGCTTCTCGGCAGTTAACGCAACATCAGTTTCTCGATGTCCTTCAATTTAAGAAAACTTGTTTCCCAGAATCTAGCAAAATATCAATTTCTAGCAATTGATCAAATTCCTGTATTTTCTCCATCTCCTCATGTTTCCCATTTCGCATATTTGTAATATCTCCCATTTCAACGAGATTCACTGCTTGTAGCTTCTGTTCATTCTGTGAATGTGCAAAATTCTCCAATTCCAACAGTTTCCCTTTATCTACTAATTTCTACTGTTGAACTGCATTAATGTCTCCATCTCTTGTAAGATCCACATTTACAACGACTCCTCGTTCATCTGAAACTGAGAAATATCAGTTTCTCTATTTATCAGTTTACCTTGTTCTCTGTATCTTCCAAATGCTCGATTTTCAGCAGTTTGTCAATTTATCGCATTTCCAGCATCTCGGCTTTCACCGCAACATCAATTTCTCCATATCCTTCAATTTAAGGAAACTTGTTTCTCAGTATCTAGCAAAATATCAATTTCAAGCAATTGATCAAATTCTGTTATTTTCTCTGCCTCCTCATGTTTCCCATTTCCCATATTTGTAAAGTCTCCCATTTCAATGAGATTCGCTACTTGTAGCTTCTGTTCATTCTGTGAATGTACAAAATTCTCCATTTCCATCAGTTTCCCTATATCTTCTAATTTCTACTGTTCAACTGCATTAATGTCTCCATCTATCGCAATAGCCACATTTACAACGACTCCTCGTTCATCTGAAACTGAGAAATATCAGTTTCTCTATTTTTCAGTATACCTTGTTCTCTGTATCTTCCAAATGCTCGATTTTCAGCAGTTTGTCAATTTATCGCATTTCCAGCTTCTCAGCATTCAACGCAACATCAGTTTATCGATATCCTTCAATATAAGAAAACTTATTTCTCAGTATCTAGCAAATCATCAATTTCTAGCAATTGATTTAATTCTGGCATTTTCTCTATCTCCTCATGTTTCCCATTTCCCATATGTGAAAAATCTCCCATTTCAATGAGATTCGCTGTTGTAGCTTCTGTTCATTCTGAGAATGTATTAAATTCTCCATTTCCATCATTTCCCTACATCTACTAATTTCAACTGTTCAAATGCACTAATGTCTCTAGCTCTCACTACATCCACATTTGCAATGAATCCTCGTTCATCTGAAACTGAAAATTCTCAGTTTCTCTATTTTTCAGTATACCATGTTCTCTGTATCTTCCAAATGCTCAATTTTCGGCAGTTTGTCAAGTCAGGACATTTCCAGCTTCTCAGCATTCAACGCAACATCAGTATCTCGATATCCTTCAATTTAAGAAAACTTGTTTCTCAGTATCTAGCAAAATATCAATTTCTAGCAATTGATCAAATTCTGGCATTTTCCCTATCTCCTCATGTTACCCATTTCCCACAATTGTAAAATCTCCCATTTCAATCAGATTCGCTGCTTGTAGTTTCTGTTCATTTTGTGAATGTACAAAATTCTCCAATTCCATCTTTCCCTATATCTACTAATTTCTACTGTTCAACTGCATTAATGTCTCCATCTCTCACAATATCCACGTTTAAAACGACTCCTGGTTCATCTGAAACTGAAAAATCACTTTTTCTCTATTTTTCAGTATACCTTGTTGTCTGTATCTTCCAAATGCTCGATTTTCAGCAGTTTGTCAAGTCAGCGCATTTCAAGCTTCTCAGCATTCAACGCAACATCAGTTTCTTCATATCCTTCAATTTAAGTAAACTCGTTTCTGAGTATCTAGCCAAATATCAATTTCAAGCAATTGATCAAATTCTGGCATTTTCTCTATCTCCTCATGTTTCCCATTTCCCATATTTGTAAAATCTCCCATTTCAATGAGATTCGCTGCTTGTAGTTTCTGTTCATTCTGTGAGTGTACAAAATTCTCCAATTCCATCAGTTTCCCTTTATCTACTAATTTCAACTGCTCAACTGCATTAATGTCTCTATCTCTCACAATATCCACATTTACAACGAATCCTCGTTCATCTGAAACTGAAAATTCTCAGTTCCTCTATTTTTCAGTATACCTTGTTCTCTGTATCTTCCAAATGCTCAATTATCAGCAGTTTGTCAAGTCAGCACATTTCCAGCTTCTCAGCATTCAACGCAACATCAGTATCTCGATAGCCTTCAATTTAAGAAAACTTGTTTCTCAGTAACTAGCAGAATATCAATTTCTAGCAATTGATCAAATTCTGGCATTTTCTCTATCTCCTCATGTTTCCCATTTCCCATATGTGAAAAATCTCCCATTTCAATCAGATTCGCTGCTTGTAGTTTCTGTTCATTTTGTGAATGTACAAAATTCTCCAATTCCATGTTTCCCTATATCTAATAATTTCTACTGTTCAACTGCATTAATGTCTCCATCTCTCACAATATCCACGTTTAAAACGACTCCTGGTTCATCTGAAACTGAAAAATCACTTTTTCTCTATTTTTCAGTATACCTTGTTGTCTGTATCTTCCAAATGCTCGATTTTCAGCATTTTGTCAAGTCAGCGCATTTCAAGCTTCTCAGCATTCAACGCAACATCAGTTTCTTCATATCCTTCAATTTAAGTAAACTTAAACTTTCTCAGTATCTAGCAAAATATCAATTTCAAGCAGTTGATCAAATTCTGGCATTTTCTCTATCTCCTCATGTTTCCCATTTCCCATATTTGTAAAATCTCCCATTTCAATGAGATTCGCTGCTTGTAGTTTCTGTTCATTCTGTGGAAGTACAAAATTCTCCAATTCCATCAGCTTCCCTTTATCTTCCAATTTCAACTGTTCAACTGCAATAATGTCTCCATCCCTCACAATATCCACGTTTAAAACGACTCCTCGTTTATCTGAAGCTGAGCAATCTCAGTTTCTCTATTTTTCAGCATACCTTGTTATCGGTATATTCCAAATGATCGGTTTTCAGCAGTTTGCCAATTCAGCACATTTCCAGCATCTCGGCATTTAACGCAACATCAGTTTCTCCATATCCTTCAATTTAAGAAAACTTGTTTCTCAGTATCTAGCAAAATATCAATTTCTAGCAATTGATCAAATTCTGGCATTTTCCCTATCTCCTCATGTTACCCAATTCCCACAATTGTAAAATCTCCCATTTCAATCAGATTCGCTGCTTGTAGTTTCTGTTCATTCTGGGAATGTACAAAATTCTCCAATTCCATCTTTCCCTATATCTACTAATTTCTACTGTTCCACTGCATTAATGTCTCTATCTCTCACAATATCCACATATACAACGAATCCTCGTTCATCTGAAAATGAAAAATCTCTGTTTCTCTATTTTTCAGTATACCTTGTTGTCTGTATCTTCCAAATGCTCGATTCTCAGCAGTTTGTCAATTCAGCACATTCCCAGCTTGCCAGCATTCAACGCAACATCAGTTTCTCGATATCCTTCAATTTAAGAAAACTTGTTTCTCAGTATCTTGCAAAATATCAATTTCTAGCAATTGATCAAATTCTGGCATTTTCTCTATCTCCTCATGTTTCGCATTTCCAAACTTTATAAAATCTCCCAATTCAATGAAATTCACTGCTTATAGCTTCTGTTCATTCGGTGAATGTACAAAATTATCCATTTCCATCAACTTCCCTAAATCTACTAATTTCTACTCTTCAAATGCATTAATGTCTCTATCTATCACAATATCCACATTTACAATGACTCCTCGTTCATCTGAAAATGAAAAATCTCAGTTTCTCTATTTTTCAGTATACCTAGATATCTGTATCTTCTAAATGTTCGATTTTCATCAGTTTGTCAATTTAGCACATTTGCAGGTTCTCAGCATTCAACGCAACATCAGTTTCTTCATATCCTTCAATTTAAGTAAACTCGTTTCCCAGTATCTAGCCAAATATCAATTTCAAGCAATTGATCAAATTCTGGCAATTTCTCTATCTCCTCATGTTTCCCATTTCCCATATGTGAAAAATCTCCCATTTCAATGAGATTCACTGCTTGTAGTTTCTGTTCATTCTGTGAATGTACAAAATTCTCCAATTCCATCAGTATCCCTTTATCTACTAATTTCTACTGTTCAACTGCATTAATGTCTCTATCTCTCACAATATCCACATTTACAACGACTCCTGGTTCATCTGAAACTGAAAAATGTCAGTTTCTCTATTTTTCAGTATACCTTGTTCTCTGTATCTTCCAAATGCTCGATTTTCAACAGTTTGTCAATTCAGCACATTACCAGCTTGCCAGCATTCAACGCAACATCCGTTTCTCGATATCCTTCAATTTAAGAAAACTTGTTTCTCAGTATCTAGCAAAATATCAATTTCTAGCAATTGATCAAATTCTGGCAGTTTCTCTATCTCCTCATGTTACCCATTTCCCATATTTGTAAAATCTCCAATTTCGATGAGATTTGCTGCTCGTAACTTCTGTTCATTCTGTGAATGCACGAAATTCTCCAATTCCATCAGTTTCCCTAAATCTACTAATTTCAACTGTTCAACTGCATTAATATCTATATCTCTCAAAATATCCACATTTGCAACGAATCCTCGTTCATCTGAAACTGAAAAATCTCTGTTTCTCTATTTTTCAGTATACCTTGTTGTCTGTATCTTTCAAATGCTCGATTTTCAGCAGTTTGTCAATTCAGCACATTCGCAGCTTCTCAGCATTCAACACAACATCAGTTTCTCGATATCCTTCAATTTAAGAAAACTTGTTTCTCAGTTTCTAGCAAAATATCAGTTTCTAGCAATTGATCAAATTCTGGCATTTTCTCTATCTCCTCATGTTTCCCATTTCCCATATTTGTAAAATCTCCCATTTCAAAGAGATTCGCTGCTTGTATTTTCTGTTCATTCTGTGAATGCGCAAAATTCTCCAATTCCATCAGTTTCCCTTTATCTACTAATTTCTACTGTTCAACTGCATTAATGTCTCTATCTCTCACAATATCCACATTTACAACGACTCCTCGTTCATCTGAATCTGAGAATTCTCAGTTTCACTATTTTTAAGTATACCTTGTTCTCTGTATCTTCCAAGTTCTCAATTTTCAGCAGTTTGTCATGTCAGCACATTTCCAGCTTCTCAGCATTCAACACAACATCGGTTGCTCGATATCCTTCAATTTAAGAAAACTTGTTTCTCAGTATCTAGCAAAATATCAATTTCTAGCAATTGATCAAATTCTGGCATTTTCCCTATCTCCTCATGTTACCCATTTCCCATAATTGTAAAATCTCCCATTTCAATCAGACTCGCTGCTTGTAGCTTCTTTTCATTCTGTGAATGTACAAAATTCTCCATTTCCATTAGTTTCCCTAAATCTACTAATTTCAACTGTTCAACTGCATTTATATCTACATCTCTCAAAATATCCACATTTGCAACGAAGCCTCGTTCATCTGAAACTGAAAAATCTCTGTTTCTCTGTTTTTCAGTATACCTTGTTCTCTGTATCTACCAAATGCTCGATTTTCAGCAGTTTGTCAATTCAGCACATTCCCAGCTTGCCAGCATTCAACGCAACATTAATTTCTCGATATCCTTCAATTTAAGAAAACTTGTTTCTCAGTTTCTAGCAAAATATCAATTTCTAGCGATTGACCAAAATCTGGCATTTTCTCTATCTCCTCATGTTTGCCATTTCCCAACTTATACAATCTCCCATTTCAATCAGATTCGCTGCTTGTAGCTTCTGTACATTCTGTGAATGTACAAAATTCACCATTTCCATCAGTTTCCCTTCATCTACTAATTTCTACTGTTCAACTGCATTAATGTCTCTATCTCTCACAATATCCACATTTACAACGAATCCTCGTTCATCCGAAACTGATAAATCTCTGTTTTTCTATTTTTCAGTATACCTTGTTGTCTGTATCTTTCAAATGTTCGATTTTCAGCAGTTTGTCAATTCAGCACATTCCCAGCTTCTTAGCATTCAACACAACATCAGTTTCTCCATATCCTTCAATATAAGAAAACTTGTTTCTCAGTTTCTAGCAAAATATCAATTTCTAGCAATTGATCAAATTCTGGCATTTTTTCTATCTCCTCATGTTTCCCATTTCCCATATTTGTAAAATCTCCCATTTCAAAGAGATTCACTGCTTGTAGTTTCTGGTCATTCTGTGAATGCACAAAATTCTCCATTTCCATCAGTTTCACTATATCTTCCAATTTCAACTGTTCAACTGCATTAATGTCTCCATCTCTCACAATATCCACATATACAACGACTCCTCGTTCATCTGAAACTGAGAATTGTCAGTTTCTCTATTTTTCAGTGTACCTTGTTGTCTGTCTGTTCCAAATGCTCGATTTTCAGCAGTTTGTCAAGTCAGCACATTTCCATCTTCTCGGCATTCAACGCAACATCAATTTCTCCATATCCTGCAATTTAAGAAAACTTGTTTCTCAGTATCTAGCAAAATATCAATTTCAAGCAATTGATCAAATTCTGGCATTTTCTCTATCTCCTCATGTTTCCCATTTCCCATATGTGAAAAATCTCCCATTTCAATGAGATTCACTGCTTGTAGTTTCTGTTCATTCTGTGAATGTACAAAATTCGCCAATTCATTCAGTATCCCTTTATCTACTAATTTCTACAGTTCAACTGCATTCATGTCTCTATCTCTCACAATATCCACATTTACAATGACTCCTCGTTCATCTGAAACTGAAAATTCTCAGTTTCTCTATTTTTCAGTATACCGTGTTCTCTGTATCTTCCAAATGCTCAATTTTCAGCAGTTTGTCAAGTCAGGACATTTCCAGCTTCTCAGCATTCAACGCAACATCAGTATCTCGATATCCTTCAATTTAAGAAAACTTGTTTCTCAGTATCTAGCAAAATATCAATTTCTAGCAATTGATCAAATTCTGGCATTTTCCCTATCTCCTCATGTTACCCATTTCCCACAATTGTAAAATCTCCCATTTCAATCAGATTCGCTGCTTGTAGTTTCTGTTCATTTTGTGAATGTACAAAATTCTCCAATTCCATGTTTCCCTATATCTACTAATTTCTACTGTTCAACTGCATTAATGTCTCCATCTCTCACAATATCCACGTTTAAAACGACTCCTCGTTTATCTGAAGCTGAGCAATCTCAGTTTCTCTATTTTTCAGTATACCTTGTTATCGGTATATTCCAAATGATCGGTTTTCAGCAGTTTGCCAATTCAGCACATTTCCAGCATCTCGGCATTTAACGCAACATCAGTTTCTCCATATCCTTCAATTTAAGAAAACTTGTTTCTCAGTATCTAGCAAAATATCAATTTCTAGCAATTGATCAAATTCTGGCATTTTCCCTATCTCCTCATGTTACCCAATTCCCACAATTGTAAAATCTCCCATTTCAATCAGATTCGCTGCTTGTAGTTTCTGTTCATTCTGGGAATGTACAAAATTCTCCAATTCCATCGTTCCCTATATCTACTAATTTCTACTGTTCCACTGCATTAATGTCTCTATCTCTCACAATATCCACATTTACAATGACTCCTCGTTCATCTGAAACTGAAAATTCTCAGTTTCTCTATTTTTCAGTATACCGTGTTCTCTGTATCTTCCAAATGCTCAATTTTCAGCAGTTTGTCAAGTCAGGACATTTCCAGCTTCTCAGCATTCAACGCAACATCAGTATCTCGATATCCTTCAATTTAAGAAAACTTGTTTCTCAGTATCTAGCAAAATATCAATTTCTAGCAATTGATCAAATTCTGGCATTTTCTCTATCTCCTCATGTTACCCATTTCCCACAATTGTAAAATCTCCCATTTCAATGAGATTCGCTGCTTGTAGTTTCTGTTCATTCTGTGGAAGTACAAAATTCTCCAATTCCATCAGCTTCCCTTTATCTTCCAATTTCAACTGTTCAACTGCAATAATGTCTCCATCCCTCACAATATCCACGTTTAATACGACTCCTCGTTTATCTGAAGCTGAGCAATCTCAGTTTCTCTATTTTTCAGTATACCTTGTTATCGGTATATTCCAAATGATCGGTTTTCAGCAGTTTGCCAATTCAGCACATTTCCAGCATCTCGGCATTTAACGCAACATCAGTTTCTCCATATCCTTCAATTTAAGAAAACTTGTTTCTCAGTATCTAGCAATATATCAATTTCTAGCAATTGATCAAATTCTGGCATTTTCCCTATCTCCTCATGTTACCCAATTCCCACAATTGTAAAATCTCCCATTTCAATCAGATTCGCTGCTTGTAGTTTCTGTTCATTCTGGGAATGTACAAAATTCTCCAATTCCATCGTTCCCTATATCTACTAATTTCTACTGTTCCACTGCATTAATGTCTCTATCTCTCACAATATCCACATATACAACGAATCCTCGTTCATCTGAAAATGAAAAATCTCTGTTTCTCTATTTTTCAGTATACCTTGTTGTCTGTATCTTCCAAATGCTCGATTCTCAGCAGTTTGTCAATTCAGCACATTCCCAGCTTGCCAGCATTCAACGCAACATCAGTTTCTCGATATCCTTCAATTTAAGAAAACTTGTTTCTCAGTATCTTGCAAAATATCAATTTCTAGCAATTGATCAAATTCTGGCATTTTCTCTATCTCCTCATGTTTTGCATTTCCAAACTTTATAAAATCTCCCAATTCAATGAAATTCACTGCTTATAGCTTCTGTTCATTCGGTGAATGTACAAAATTATCCATTTCCATCAGCTTCCCTAAATCTACTAATTTCTACTCTTCAAATGCATTAATGTCTCTATCTATCACAATATCCACATTTACAATGACTCCTCGTTCATCTGAAAATGAAAAATCTCAGTTTCTCTATTTTTCAGTATACCTAGATATCTGTATCTTCTAAATGTTCGATTTTCATCAGTTTGTCAATTTAGCACATTTGCAGGTTCTCAGCATTCAACGCAACATCAGTTTCTTCATATCCTTCAATTTAAGTAAACTCGTTTCCCAGTATCTAGCCAAATATCAATTTCAAGCAATTGATCAAATTCTGGCAATTTCTCTATCTCCTCATGTTTCCCATTTCCCATATGTGAAAAATCTCCCATTTCAATGAGATTCACTGCTTGTAGTTTCTGTTCATTCTGTGAATGTACAAAATTCTCCAATTCCATCAGTATCCCTTTATCTACTAATTTCTACTGTTCAACTGCATTAATGTCTCTATCTCTCACAATATCCACATTTACAACGACTCCTGGTTCATCTGAAACTGAAAAATGTCAGTTTCTCTATTTTTCAGTATACCTTGTTCTCTGTATCTTCCAAATGCTCGATTTTCAACAGTTTGTCAATTCAGCACATTCCCAGCTTGCCAGCATTCAACGCAACATCCGTTTCTCGATATCCTTCAATTTAAGAAAACTTGTTTCTCAGTATCTAGCAAAATATCAATTTCTAGCAATTGATCAAATTCTGGCAGTTTCTCTATCTCCTCATGTTACCCATTTCCCATATTTGTAAAATCTCCAATTTCGATGAGATTTGCTGCTCGTAACTTCTGTTCATTCTGTGAATGCACGAAATTCTCCATTTCCATCAGTTTCCCTAAATCTACTAATTTCAACTGTTCAACTGCATTAATATCTATATCTCTCAAAATATGCACATTTGCAACGAATCCTCGTTCATCTGAAACTGAAAAATCTCAGTTTCTCTATTTTTCAGTATACCTTGTTGTCTGTATCTTTCAAATGCTCGATTTTCAGCAGTTTGTCAATTCAGCACATTCGCAGCTTCTCAGCATTCAACACAACATCAGTTTCTCGATATCCTTCAATTTAAGAAAACTTGTTTCTCAGTTTCTAGCAAAATATCAATTTCTAGCAATTGATCAAATTCTGGCATTTTTTCTATCTCCTCATGTTTCCCATTTCCCATATTTGTAAAATCTCCCATTTCAAAGAGATTCGCTGCTTGTATTTTCTGTTCATTCTGTGAATGCGCAAAATTCTCCAATTCCATCAGTTTCCCTTTATCTACTAATTTCTACTGTTCAACTGCATTAATGTCTCTATCTCTCACAATATCCACATTTACAACGACTCCTCGTTCATCTGAATCTGAGAATTCTCAGTTTCACTATTTTTAAGTATACCTTGTTCTCTGTATCTTCCAAGTTCTCAATTTTCAGCAGTTTGTCATGTCAGCACATTTCCAGCTTCTCAGCATTCAACACAACATCGGTTGCTCGATATCCTTCAATTTAAGAAAACTTGTTTCTCAGTATCTAGCAAAATATCAATTTCAAGCAATTGATCAAATTCTGGCATTTTCTCTATCTCCTCATGTTTCCCATTTCCCATATGTGTAAAATCTCCCATTTCAATCAGACTCGCTGCTTGTAGCTTCTTTTCATTCTGTGAATGTACAAAATTCTCCATTTCCATCAGTTTCCCTAAATCTACTAATTTCAACTGTTCAACTGCATTAATATCTTCATCTCTCAAAATATCCACATTTGCAACGAAGCCTCGTTCATCTGAAACTGAAAAATCTCTGTTTCTCTGTTTTTCAGTATACCTTGTTGTCTGTATCTTCCAAATGCTCGATTTTCAGCAGTTTGTCAATTCAGCACATTCCCAGCTTGCCAGCATTCAACGCAACATTAATTTCTCGATATCCTTCAATTTAAGAAAACTTGTTTCTCAGTATCTAGCAAAATATCAATTTCTAGCGATTGACCAAAATCTGGCATTTTCTCTATCTCCTCATGTTTGCCATTTCCCAACTTATACAATCTCCCATTTCAATCAGATTCGCTGCTTGTAGCTTCTGTACATTCTGTGAATGTACAAAATTCACCATTTCCATCAGTTTCCCTTCATCTACTAATTTCTACTGTTCAACTGCATTAATGTCTCTATCTCTCACAATATCCACATTTACAACGAATCCTCGTTCATCCGAAACTGATAAATCTCTGTTTTTCTATTTTTCAGTATACCTTGTTGTCTGTATCTTTCAAATGCTCGATTTTCAGCAGTTTGTCAATTCAGCACATTCCCAGCTTCTTAGCATTCAACACAACATCAGTTTCTCCATATCCTTCAATATAAGAAAACTTGTTTCTCAGTTTCTAGCAAAATATCAATTTCTAGCAATTGATCAAATTCTGGCATTTTTTCTATCTCCTCATGTTTCCCATTTCCCATATTTGTAAAATCTCCCATTTCAAAGAGATTCACTGCTTGTAGTTTCTGGTCATTCTGTGAATGCACAAAATTCTCCATTTCCATCAGTTTCACTATATCTTCCAATTTCAACTGTTCAACTGCATTAATGTCTCCATCTCTCACAATATCCACATATACAACGACTCCTCGTTCATCTGAAACAGAGAATTGTCAGTTTCTCTATTTTTCAGTGTACCTTGTTGTCTGTCTGTTCCAAATGCTCGATTTTCAGCAGTTTGTCAAGTCAGCGCATTTCAAGCTTCTCAGCATTCAACGCAACATCAGTTTCTCCATATCCTTCAATTTAAGTAAACTCGTTTCTCAGTATCTAGCCAAATATCAATTTCAAGCAATTGATCAAATTCTGGCATTTTCTCTATCTCCTCATGTTTCCCATTTCCCATATTTGTAAAATCTCCCATTTCAATGAGATTCGCTGCTTGTAGTTTCTGTTCATTCTGTGAGTGTACAAAATTCTCCAATTCCATCAGTTTCCCTTTATCTACTAATTTCTACTGTTCAACTGCATTAATGTCTCTATCTCTCACAATATCCACATTTACAACGACTCCTGGTTCATCTGAAACTGAAAAATGTCAGTTTCTCTATTTTTCAGTATACCTTGTTCTCTGTATCTTCCAAATGCTCGATTTTCAACAGTTTGTCAATTCAGCACATTCCCAGCTTGCCAGCATTCAACGCAACATCCGTTTCTCGATATCCTTCAATTTAAGAAAACTTGTTTCTCAGTATCTAGCAAAATATCAATTTCTAGCAATTGATCAAATTCTGGCAGTTTCTCTATCTCCTCATGTTACCCATTTCCCATATTTGTAAAATCTCCAATTTCGATGAGATTTGCTGCTCGTAACTTCTGTTCATTCTGTGAATGCACGAAATTCTCCATTTCCATCAGTTTCCCTAAATCTACTAATTTCAACTGTTCAACTGCATTAATATCTATATCTCTCAAAATATGCACATTTGCAACGAATCCTCGTTCATCTGAAACTGAAAAATCTCAGTTTCTCTATTTTTCAGTATACCTTGTTGTCTGTATCTTTCAAATGCTCGATTTTCAGCAGTTTGTCAATTCAGCACATTCGCAGCTTCTCAGCATTCAACACAACATCAGTTTCTCGATATCCTTCAATTTAAGAAAACTTGTTTCTCAGTTTCTAGCAAAATATCAATTTCTAGCAATTGATCAAATTCTGGCATTTTTTCTATCTCCTCATGTTTCCCATTTCCCATATTTGTAAAATCTCCCATTTCAAAGAGATTCGCTGCTTGTATTTTCTGTTCATTCTGTGAATGCGCAAAATTCTCCAATTCCATCAGTTTCCCTTTATCTACTAATTTCTACTGTTCAACTGCATTAATGTCTCTATCTCTCACAATATCCACATTTACAACGACTCCTCGTTCATCTGAATCTGAGAATTCTCAGTTTCACTATTTTTAAGTATACCTTGTTCTCTGTATCTTCCAAGTTCTCAATTTTCAGCAGTTTGTCATGTCAGCACATTTCCAGCTTCTCAGCATTCAACACAACATCGGTTGCTCGATATCCTTCAATTTAAGAAAACTTGTTTCTCAGTATCTAGCAAAATATCAATTTCAAGCAATTGATCAAATTCTGGCATTTTCTCTATCTCCTCATGTTTCCCATTTCCCATATGTGTAAAATCTCCCATTTCAATCAGACTCGCTGCTTGTAGCTTCTTTTCATTCTGTGAATGTACAAAATTCTCCATTTCCATCAGTTTCCCTAAATCTACTAATTTCAACTGTTCAACTGCATTAATATCTTCATCTCTCAAAATATCCACATTTGCAACGAAGCCTCGTTCATCTGAAACTGAAAAATCTCTGTTTCTCTGTTTTTCAGTATACCTTGTTGTCTGTATCTTCCAAATGCTCGATTTTCAGCAGTTTGTCAATTCAGCACATTCCCAGCTTGCCAGCATTCAACGCAACATTAATTTCTCGATATCCTTCAATTTAAGAAAACTTGTTTCTCAGTATCTAGCAAAATATCAATTTCTAGCGATTGACCAAAATCTGGCATTTTCTCTATCTCCTCATGTTTGCCATTTCCCAACTTATACAATCTCCCATTTCAATCAGATTCGCTGCTTGTAGCTTCTGTACATTCTGTGAATGTACAAAATTCACCATTTCCATCAGTTTCCCTTCATCTACTAATTTCTACTGTTCAACTGCATTAATGTCTCTATCTCTCACAATATCCACATTTACAACGAATCCTCGTTCATCCGAAACTGATAAATCTCTGTTTTTCTATTTTTCAGTATACCTTGTTGTCTGTATCTTTCAAATGCTCGATTTTCAGCAGTTTGTCAATTCAGCACATTCCCAGCTTCTTAGCATTCAACACAACATCAGTTTCTCCATATCCTTCAATATAAGAAAACTTGTTTCTCAGTTTCTAGCAAAATATCAATTTCTAGCAATTGATCAAATTCTGGCATTTTTTCTATCTCCTCATGTTTCCCATTTCCCATATTTGTAAAATCTCCCATTTCAAAGAGATTCACTGCTTGTAGTTTCTGGTCATTCTGTGAATGCACAAAATTCTCCATTTCCATCAGTTTCACTATATCTTCCAATTTCAACTGTTCAACTGCATTAATGTCTCCATCTCTCACAATATCCACATATACAACGACTCCTCGTTCATCTGAAACTGAGAATTGTCAGTTTCTCTATTTTTCAGTGTACCTTGTTGTCTGTCTGTTCCAAATGCTCGATTTTCAGCAGTTTGTCAATTCAGCACATTCGCAGCTTCTCAGCATTCAACACAACATCAGTTTCTCGATATCCTTCAATTTAAGAAAACTTGTTTCTCAGTTTCTAGCAAAATATCAATTTCTAGCAATTGATCAAATTCTGGCATTTTTTCTATCTCCTCATGTTTCCCATTTCCCATATTTGTAAAATCTCCCATTTCAAAGAGATTCGCTGCTTGTATTTTCTGTTCATTCTGTGAATGCGCAAAATTCTCCAATTCCATCAGTTTCCCTTTATCTACTAATTTCTACTGTTCAACTGCATTAATGTCTCTATCTCTCACAATATCCACATTTACAACGACTCCTCGTTCATCTGAATCTGAGAATTCTCAGTTTCACTATTTTTAAGTATACCTTGTTCTCTGTATCTTCCAAGTTCTCAATTTTCAGCAGTTTGTCATGTCAGCACATTTCCAGCTTCTCAGCATTCAACACAACATCGGTTGCTCGATATCCTTCAATTTAAGAAAACTTGTTTCTCAGTATCTAGCAAAATATCAATTTCAAGCAATTGATCAAATTCTGGCATTTTCTCTATCTCCTCATGTTTCCCATTTCCCATATGTGTAAAATCTCCCATTTCAATCAGACTCGCTGCTTGTAGCTTCTTTTCATTCTGTGAATGTACAAAATTCTCCATTTCCATCAGTTTCCCTAAATCTACTAATTTCAACTGTTCAACTGCATTAATATCTTCATCTCTCAAAATATCCACATTTGCAACGAAGCCTCGTTCATCTGAAACTGAAAAATCTCTGTTTCTCTGTTTTTCAGTATACCTTGTTGTCTGTATCTTCCAAATGCTCGATTTTCAGCAGTTTGTCAATTCAGCACATTCCCAGCTTGCCAGCATTCAACGCAACATTAATTTCTCGATATCCTTCAATTTAAGAAAACTTGTTTCTCAGTATCTAGCAAAATATCAATTTCTAGCGATTGACCAAAATCTGGCATTTTCTCTATCTCCTCATGTTTGCCATTTCCCAACTTATACAATCTCCCATTTCAATCAGATTCGCTGCTTGTAGCTTCTGTACATTCTGTGAATGTACAAAATTCACCATTTCCATCAGTTTCCCTTCATCTACTAATTTCTACTGTTCAACTGCATTAATGTCTCTATCTCTCACAATATCCACATTTACAACGAATCCTCGTTCATCCGAAACTGATAAATCTCTGTTTTTCTATTTTTCAGTATACCTTGTTGTCTGTATCTTTCAAATGCTCGATTTTCAGCAGTTTGTCAATTCAGCACATTCCCAGCTTCTTAGCATTCAACACAACATCAGTTTCTCCATATCCTTCAATATAAGAAAACTTGTTTCTCAGTTTCTAGCAAAATATCAATTTCTAGCAATTGATCAAATTCTGGCATTTTTTCTATCTCCTCATGTTTCCCATTTCCCATATTTGTAAAATCTCCCATTTCAAAGAGATTCACTGCTTGTAGTTTCTGGTCATTCTGTGAATGCACAAAATTCTCCATTTCCATCAGTTTCACTATATCTTCCAATTTCAACTGTTCAACTGCATTAATGTCTCCATCTCTCACAATATCCACATATACAACGACTCCTCGTTCATCTGAAACTGAGAATTGTCAGTTTCTCTATTTTTCAGTGTACCTTGTTGTCTGTCTGTTCCAAATGCTCGATTTTCAGCAGTTTGTCAAGTCAGCACATTTCCATCTTCTCGGCATTCAACGCAACATCAATTTCTCCATATCCTGCAATTTAAGAAAACTTGTTTCTCAGTATCTAGCAAAATATCAATTTCAAGCAATTGATCAAATTCTGGCATTTTCTCTATCTCCTCATGTTTCCCATTTCCCATATGTGAAAAATCTCCCATTTCAATGAGATTCACTGCTTGTAGTTTCTGTTCATTCTGTGAATGTACAAAATTCGCCAATTCATTCAGTATCCCTTTATCTACTAATTTCTACAGTTCAACTGCATTCATGTCTCTATCTCTCACAATATCCACATTTACAATGACTCCTCGTTCATCTGAAACTGAAAATTCTCAGTTTCTCTATTTTTCAGTATACCGTGTTCTCTGTATCTTCCAAATGCTCAATTTTCAGCAGTTTGTCAAGTCAGGACATTTCCAGCTTCTCAGCATTCAACGCAACATCAGT
The DNA here is from genome assembly GCF_964194155.1 of Cetorhinus maximus. NCBI lineage: Eukaryota > Metazoa > Chordata > Chondrichthyes > Lamniformes > Cetorhinidae > Cetorhinus > Cetorhinus maximus. The sequence continues at coordinate 113,628 of NW_027596603.1, forward strand.
ATCTTGATATCCTTCAATTTAAGAAAACTTGTTTCTCAGTATCTAGCAAAATATCAATTTCTAGCAATTGATCAAATTCTGGCATTTTCCCTATCTCCTCATGTTACCCATTTCCCACAATTGTAAAATCTCCCATTTCAATCAGATTCGCTGCTTGTAGTTTCTGTTCATTTTGTGAATGTACAAAATTCTCCAATTCCATGTTTCCCTATATCTACTAATTTCTACTGTTCAACTGCATTAATGTCTCCATCTCTCACAATATCCACGTTTAAAACGACTCCTGGTTCATCTGAAACTGAAAAATCACTTTTTCTCTATTTTTCAGTATACCTTGTTGTCTGTATCTTCCAAATGCTCGATTTTCAGCAGTTTGTCAAGTCAGCACATTTCCAGCTTCTCAGCATTCAACGCAACATCAGTTTCTCCATATCCTTCAATTTAAGTAAACTCGTTTCTCAGTATCTAGCAAAATATCAATTTCAAGCAATTGATCAAATTCTGGCATTTTCTCTATCTCCTCATGTTTCCCATTTCCCATATTTGTAAAATCTCCCATTTCAATGAGATTCGCTGCTTGTAGTTTCTGTTCATTCTGTGGAAGTACAAAATTCTCCAATTCCATCAGCTTCCCTTTATCTTCCAATTTCAACTGTTCAACTGCAATAATGTCTCCATCCCTCACAATATCCACGTTTAAAACGACTCCTCGTTTATCTGAAGCTGAGCAATCTCAGTTTCTCTATTTTTCAGCATACCTTGTTATCGGTATATTCCAAATGATCGGTTTTCAGCAGTTTGCCAATTCAGCACATTTCCAGCATCTCGGCATTTAACGCAACATCAGTTTCTCCATATCCTTCAATTTAAGAAAACTTGTTTCTCAGTATCTAGCAATATATCAATTTCTAGCAATTGATCAAATTCTGGCATTTTCTCTATCTCCTCATGTTTCGCATTTCCAAACTTTATAAAATCTCCCAATTCAATGAAATTCACTGCTTATAGCTTCTGTTCATTCGGTGAATGTACAAAATTATCCATTTCCATCAGCTTCCCTAAATCTACTAATTTCTACTCTTCAAATGCATTAATGTCTCTATCTATCACAATATCCACATTTACAATGACTCCTCGTTCATCTGAAAATGAAAAATCTCAGTTTCTCTATTTTTCAGTATACCTAGATATCTGTATCTTCTAAATGTTCGATTTTCATCAGTTTGTCAATTTAGCACATTTGCAGGTTCTCAGCATTCAACGCAACATCAGTTTCTTCATATCCTTCAATTTAAGTAAACTCGTTTCCCAGTATCTAGCCAAATATCAATTTCAAGCAATTGATCAAATTCTGGCAATTTCTCTATCTCCTCATGTTTCCCATTTCCCATATGTGAAAAATCTCCCATTTCAATGAGATTCACTGCTTGTAGTTTCTGTTCATTCTGTGAATGTACAAAATTCTCCAATTCCATCAGTATCCCTTTATCTACTAATTTCTACTGTTCAACTGCATTAATGTCTCTATCTCTCACAATATCCACATTTACAACGACTCCTGGTTCATCTGAAACTGAAAAATGTCAGTTTCTCTATTTTTCAGTATACCTTGTTCTCTGTATCTTCCAAATGCTCGATTTTCAACAGTTTGTCAATTCAGCACATTCCCAGCTTGCCAGCATTCAACGCAACATCCGTTTCTCGATATCCTTCAATTTAAGAAAACTTGTTTCTCAGTATCTAGCAAAATATCAATTTCTAGCAATTGATCAAATTCTGGCAGTTTCTCTATCTCCTCATGTTACCCATTTCCCATATTTGTAAAATCTCCAATTTCGATGAGATTTGCTGCTCGTAACTTCTGTTCATTCTGTGAATGCACGAAATTCTCCATTTCCATCAGTTTCCCTAAATCTACTAATTTCAACTGTTCAACTGCATTAATATCTATATCTCTCAAAATATGCACATTTGCAACGACTCCTGGTTCATCTGAAACTGAAAAATGTCAGTTTCTCTATTTTTCAGTATACCTTGTTGTCTGTATCTTTCAAATGCTCGATTTTCAGCAGTTTGTCAATTCAGCACATTCGCAGCTTCTCAGCATTCAACACAACATCAGTTTCTCGATATCCTTCAATTTAAGAAAACTTGTTTCTCAGTTTCTAGCAAAATATCAATTTCTAGCAATTGATCAAATTCTGGCATTTTTTCTATCTCCTCATGTTTCCCATTTCCCATATTTGTAAAATCTCCCATTTCAAAGAGATTCGCTGCTTGTATTTTCTGTTCATTCTGTGAATGCGCAAAATTCTCCAATTCCATCAGTTTCCCTTTATCTACTAATTTCTACTGTTCAACTGCATTAATGTCTCTATCTCTCACAATATCCACATTTACAACGACTCCTCGTTCATCTGAATCTGAGAATTCTCAGTTTCACTATTTTTAAGTATACCTTGTTCTCTGTATCTTCCAAGTTCTCAATTTTCAGCAGTTTGTCATGTCAGCACATTTCCAGCTTCTCAGCATTCAACACAACATCGGTTGCTCGATATCCTTCAATTTAAGAAAACTTGTTTCTCAGTATCTAGCAAAATATCAATTTCTAGCAATTGATCAAATTCTGGCATTTTCCCTATCTCCTCATGTTACCCATTTCCCATAATTGTAAAATCTCCCATTTCAATCAGACTCGCTGCTTGTAGCTTCTTTTCATTCTGTGAATGTACAAAATTCTCCATTTCCATCAGTTTCCCTAAATCTACTAATTTCAACTGTTCAACTGCATTAATATCTACATCTCTCAAAATATCCACATTTGCAACGAAGCCTCGTTCATCTGAAACTGAAAAATCTCTGTTTCTCTGTTTTTCAGTATACCTTGTTGTCTGTCTGTTCCAAATGCTCGATTTTCAGCAGTTTGTCAAGTCAGCACATTTCCATCTTCTCGGCATTCAACGCAACATCAATTTCTCCATATCCTGCAATTTAAGAAAACTTGTTTCTCAGTATCTAGCAAAATATCAATTTCAAGCAATTGATCAAATTCTGGCATTTTCTCTATCTCCTCATGTTTCCCATTTCCCATATGTGAAAAATCTCCCATTTCAATGAGATTCACTGCTTGTAGTTTCTGTTCATTCTGTGAATGTACAAAATTCGCCAATTCATTCAGTATCCCTTTATCTACTAATTTCTACAGTTCAACTGCATTCATGTCTCTATCTCTCACAATATCCACATTTACAATGACTCCTCGTTCAACTGAAACTGAAAATTCTCAGTTTCTCTATTTTTCAGTATACCGTGTTCTCTGTATCTTCCAAATGCTCAATTTTCAGCAGTTTGTCAAGTCAGGACATTTCCAGCATCTCGGCATTTAACGCAACATCAGTTTCTCCATATCCTTCAATTTAAGAAAACTTGTGTCTCAGTATCTAGCAATATATCAATTTCTAGCAATTGATCAAATTCTGGCATTTTCCCTATCTCCTCATGTTACCCAATTCCCACAATTGTAAAATCTCCCATTTCAAAGAGATTTTCACTGCTTGTATTTTCTGTTCATTCTGTGAATGCGCAAAATTCTCCAATTCCATCAGTTTCCCTTTATCTACTAATTTCTACTGTTCAACTGCATTAATGTCTCTATCTCTCACAATATCCACATTTACAACGACTCCTCGTTCATCTGAATCTGAGAATTCTCAGTTTCACTATTTTTAAGTATACCTTGTTCTCTGTATCTTCCAAGTTCTCAATTTTCAGCAGTTTGTCATGTCAGCACATTTCCAGCTTCTCAGCATTCAACACAACATCGGTTGCTCGATATCCTTCAATTTAAGAAAACTTGTTTCTCAGTATCTAGCAAAATATCAATTTCTAGCAATTGATCAAATTCTGGCATTTTCCCTATCTCCTCATGTTACCCATTTCCCATAATTGTAAAATCTCCCATTTCAATCAGATTCGCTGCTTGTAGTTACTGTTCATTCTGTGAATGTACAAAATTCTCCAATTCCATGTTTCCCTATATCCACTAATTTTTACTGTTCCACTGCATTAATGTCTCTATCTCTCACAATATCCACATTTACAACGAATCCTCATTCATCTCAAAATGAAAAATCTCTGTTTCTCTATTTTTCAGTATACCTTGTTGTCTGTATCTTCCAAATGCTCGATTTTCAGCAGTTTGTCAATTCAGCACATTCCCAGCTTGCCAGCATTCAACGCAACATTAATTTCTCGATATCCTTCAATTTAAGAAAACTCGTTTCTCAGTATCTAGCAAAATATCAATTTCTAGCGATTGATCAAAATCTGGCATTTTCTCTATCTCCTCATGTTACCCATTTCCCATATTTGTAAAATCTCCAATTTCGATGAGATTTGCTGCTCGTAGCTTCTTTTCATTCTGTGAATGTACAAAATTCTCCATTTCCATCAGTTTCCCTAAATCTACTAATTTCAACTGTTCAACTGCATTAATATCTACATCTATCAAAATATCCACATTTACAACGAATCCTCGTTCATCTGAAACTGAGGATTCTCAGTTTCTCTATTTTTAAGTATACCTTGTTCTCTGTATATTCCAAATCATCGGTTTTCAGCAATTTGTCAATTCAGCACATTTCCAGCTTCTCGGCATTCAACGCAACATTAATTTCTCCATATCCTTCAATTTAAGAAAACTTGTTTCTCAGTATCTAGCAAAATATCAATTTCTAGCGATTGACCAAAATCTGGCATTTTCTCTATCTCCTCATGTTTGCCATTTCCCAACTTATACAATCTCCCATTTCAATCAGATTCGCTGCTTGTAGCTTCTGTACATTCTGTGAATGTACAAAATTCACCATTTCCATCAGTTTCCCTTCATCTACTAATTTCTACTGTTCAACTGCATTAATGTCTCTATCTCTCACAATATCCACATTTACAACGAATCCTCGTTCATCCGAAACTGATAAATCTCTGTTTTTCTATTTTTCAGTATACCTTGTTGTCTGTATCTTTCAAATGCTCGATTTTCAGCAGTTTGTCAATTCAGCACATTCCCAGCTTCTTAGCATTCAACACAACATCAGTTTCTCCATATCCTTCAATATAAGAAAACTTGTTTCTCAGTTTCTAGCAAAATATCAATTTCTAGCAATTGATCAAATTCTGGCATTTTTTCTATCTCCTCATGTTTCCCATTTCCCATATTTGTAAAATCTCCCATTTCAAAGAGATTCACTGCTTGTAGTTTCTGGTCATTCTGTGAATGCACAAAATTCTCCATTTCCATCAGTTTCACTATATCTTCCAATTTCAACTGTTCAACTGCATTAATGTCTCCATCTCTCACAATATCCACATATACAACGACTCCTCGTTCATCTGAAACTGAGAATTGTCAGTTTCTCTATTTTTCAGTGTACCTTGTTGTCTGTCTGTTCCAAATGCTCGATTTTCAGCAGTTTGTCAAGTCAGCACATTTCCATCTTCTCGGCATTCAACGCAACATCAATTTCTCCATATCCTGCAATTTAAGAAAACTTGTTTCTCAGTATCTAGCAAAATATCAATTTCAAGCAATTGATCAAATTCTGGCATTTTCTCTATCTCCTCATGTTTCCCATTTCCCATATGTGAAAAATCTCCCATTTCAATGAGATTCACTGCTTGTAGTTTCTGTTCATTCTGTGAATGTACAAAATTCGCCAATTCATTCAGTATCCCTTTATCTACTAATTTCTACAGTTCAACTGCATTCATGTCTCTATCTCTCACAATATCCACATTTACAATGACTCCTCGTTCATCTGAAACTGAAAATTCTCAGTTTCTCTATTTTTCAGTATACCGTGTTCTCTGTATCTTCCAAATGCTCAATTTTCAGCAGTTTGTCAAGTCAGGACATTTCCAGCATCTCGGCATTTAACGCAACATCAGTTTCTCCATATCCTTCAATTTAAGAAAACTTGTGTCTCAGTATCTAGCAATATATCAATTTCTAGCAATTGATCAAATTCTGGCATTTTCCCTATCTCCTCATGTTACCCAATTCCCACAATTGTAAAATCTCCCATTTCAAAGAGATTTTCACTGCTTGTATTTTCTGTTCATTCTGTGAATGCGCAAAATTCTCCAATTCCATCAGTTTCCCTTTATCTACTAATTTCTACTGTTCAACTGCATTAATGTCTCTATCTCTCACAATATCCACATTTACAACGACTCCTCGTTCATCTGAATCTGAGAATTCTCAGTTTCACTATTTTTAAGTATACCTTGTTCTCTGTATCTTCCAAGTTCTCAATTTTCAGCAGTTTGTCATGTCAGCACATTTCCAGCTTCTCAGCATTCAACACAACATCGGTTGCTCGATATCCTTCAATTTAAGAAAACTTGTTTCTCAGTATCTAGCAAAATATCAATTTCTAGCAATTGATCAAATTCTGGCATTTTCCCTATCTCCTCATGTTACCCATTTCCCATAATTGTAAAATCTCCCATTTCAATCAGATTCGCTGCTTGTAGTTACTGTTCATTCTGTGAATGTACAAAATTCTCCAATTCCATGTTTCCCTATATCCACTAATTTTTACTGTTCCACTGCATTAATGTCTCTATCTCTCACAATATCCACATTTACAACGAATCCTCATTCATCTCAAAATGAAAAATCTCTGTTTCTCTATTTTTCAGTATACCTTGTTGTCTGTATCTTCCAAATGCTCGATTTTCAGCAGTTTGTCAATTCAGCACATTCCCAGCTTGCCAGCATTCAACGCAACATTAATTTCTCGATATCCTTCAATTTAAGAAAACTCGTTTCTCAGTATCTAGCAAAATATCAATTTCTAGCGATTGATCAAAATCTGGCATTTTCTCTATCTCCTCATGTTACCCATTTCCCATATTTGTAAAATCTCCAATTTCGATGAGATTTGCTGCTCGTAGCTTCTTTTCATTCTGTGAATGTACAAAATTCTCCATTTCCATCAGTTTCCCTAAATCTACTAATTTCAACTGTTCAACTGCATTAATATCTACATCTATCAAAATATCCACATTTACAACGAATCCTCGTTCATCTGAAACTGAGGATTCTCAGTTTCTCTATTTTTAAGTATACCTTGTTCTCTGTATATTCCAAATCATCGGTTTTCAGCAATTTGTCAATTCAGCACATTTCCAGCTTCTCGGCATTCAACGCAACATTAATTTCTCCATATCCTTCAATTTAAGAAAACTTGTTTCTCAGTATCTAGCAAAATATCAATTTCTAGCGATTGACCAAAATCTGGCATTTTCTCTATCTCCTCATGTTTGCCATTTCCCAACTTATACAATCTCCCATTTCAATCAGATTCGCTGCTTGTAGCTTCTGTACATTCTGTGAATGTACAAAATTCACCATTTCCATCAGTTTCCCTTCATCTACTAATTTCTACTGTTCAACTGCATTAATGTCTCTATCTCTCACAATATCCACATTTACAACGAATCCTCGTTCATCCGAAACTGATAAATCTCTGTTTTTCTATTTTTCAGTATACCTTGTTGTCTGTATCTTTCAAATGCTCGATTTTCAGCAGTTTGTCAATTCAGCACATTCCCAGCTTCTTAGCATTCAACACAACATCAGTTTCTCCATATCCTTCAATATAAGAAAACTTGTTTCTCAGTTTCTAGCAAAATATCAATTTCTAGCAATTGATCAAATTCTGGCATTTTCCCTATCTCCACATGTTAAACATTTCCCATAATTGTAAAATCTCCCATTTCAAACAGATTCGCTGCTTGTAGTTTCTGTTCATTCTGGGAATGTACAAAATTCTCCAATTCCATGTTTCCCTATATCTACTAATTTCTACTGTTCAACAGCATTAATGTCTCCATCTCTCACAATATCCACGTTTAAAACGACTCCTGGTTCATCTGAAACTGAAAAATCACTTCTTCTCTATTTTTCAGTATACCTTGTTGTCTGTATCTTCCAAATGCTCGATTTTCAGCAGTTTGTCAAGTCAGCGCATTTCAAGCTTCTCAGCATTCAACGCAACATCAGTTTCTTCATATCCTTCAATTTAAGTAAACTCGTTTCTCAGTATCTAGCCAAATATCAATTTCAAGCAATTGATCAAATTCTGGCATTTTCTCTATCTCCTCATGTTTCCCATTTCCCATATGTGAAAAATCTCCCATTTCAATGAGATTCACTGCTTGTAGTTTCTGTTCATTCTGTGAATGTACAAAATTCGCCAATTCATTCAGTATCCCTTTATCTACTAATTTCTACAGTTCAAATGCATTCATGTCTCTATATCTCACAATATCCACATTTACAATGACTCCTCGTTCATCTGAAACTGAAAATTCTCAGTTTCTCTATTTTTCAGTATACCGTGTTCTCTGTATCTTCCAAATGCTCAATTTTCAGCAGTTTGTCAAGTCAGGACATTTCCAGCTTCTCAGCATTCAACGCAACATCAGTATCTCGATATCCTTCAATTTAAGAAAACTTGTTTCTCAGTATCTAGCAATATATCAATTTCTAGCAATTGATCAAATTCTGGCATTTTCCCTATCTCCTCATGTTACCCAATTCCCACAATTGTAAAATCTCCCATTTCAATCAGATTCGCTGCTTGTAGTTTCTGTTCATTCTGGGAATGTACAAAATTCTCCAATTCCATCTTTCCCTATATCTACTAATTTCTACTGTTCCACTGCATTAATGTCTCTATCTCTCACAATATCCACATATACAATGAATCCTCGTTCATCTGAAAATGAAAAATCTCTGTTTCTCTATTTTTCAGTATACCTTGTTGTCTGTATCTTCCAAATGCTCGATTCTCAGCAGTTTGTCAATTCAGCACATTCCCAGCTTGCCAGCATTCAACGCAACATCAGTTTCTCGATATCCTTCAATTTAAGAAAACTTGTTTCTCAGTATCTTGCAAAATATCAATTTCTAGCAATTGATCAAATTCTGGCATTTTCTCTATCTCCTCATGTTTCGCATTTCCAAACTTTATAAAATCTCCCAATGCAATGAAATTCACTGCTTATAGCTTCTGTTCATTCGGTGAATGTACAAAATTATCCATTTCCATCAGCTTCCCTAAATCTACTAATTTCTACTCTTCAAATGCATTAATGTCTCTATCTATCACAATATCCACATTTACAATGACTCCTCGTTCATCTGAAAATGAAAAATCTCAGTTTCTCTATTTTTCAGTATACCTAGATATCTGTATCTTCTAAATGTTCGATTTTCATCAGTTTGTCAATTTAGCACATTTGCAGGTTCTCAGCATTCAACGCAACATCAGTTTCTTCATATCCTTCAATTTAAGTAAACTCGTTTCCCAGTATCTAGCCAAATATCAATTTCAAGCAATTGATCAAATTCTGGCAATTTCTCTATCTCCTCATGTTTCCCATTTCCCATATGTGAAAAATCTCCCATTTCAATGAGATTCACTGCTTGTAGTTTCTGTTCATTCTGTGAATGTACAAAATTCTCCAATTCCATCAGTATCCCTTTATCTACTAATTTCTACTGTTCAACTGCATTAATGTCTCTATCTCTCACAATATCCACATTTACAACGACTCCTGGTTCATCTGAAACTGAAAAATGTCAGTTTCTCTATTTTTCAGTATACCTTGTTCTCTGTATCTTCCAAATGCTCGATTTTCAACAGTTTGTCAATTCAGCACATTCCCAACTTGCCAGCATTCAACGCAACATCCGTTTCTCGATATCCTTCAATTTAAGAAAACTTGTTTCTCAGTATCTAGCAAAATATCAATTTCTAGCAATTGATCAAATTCTGGCAGTTTCTCTATCTCCTCATGTTACCCATTTCCCATATTTGTAAAATCTCCAATTTCGATGAGATTTGCTGCTCGTAACTTCTGTTCATTCTGTGAATGCACGAAATTCTCCATTTCCATCAGTTTCCCTAAATCTACTAATTTCAACTGTTCAACTGCATTAATATCTATATCTCTCAAAATATGCACATTTGCAACGAATCCTCGTTCATCTGAATCTGAAAAATCTCAGTTTCTCTATTTTTCAGTATACCTTGTTGTCTGTATCTTTCAAATGCTCGATTTTCAGCAGTTTGTCAATTCAGCACATTCGCAGCTTCTCAGCATTCAAGACAACATCAGTTTCTCGATATCCTTCAATTTAAGAAAACTTGTTTCTCAGTTTCTAGCAAAATATCAATTTCTAGCAATTGATCAAATTCTGGCATTTTTTCTATCTCCTCATGTTTCCCATTTCCCATATTTGTAAAATCTCCCATTTCAAAGAGATTCGCTGCTTGTATTTTCTGTTCATTCTGTGAATGCGCAAAATTCTCCAATTCCATCAGTTTCCCTTTATCTACTAATTTCTACTGTTCAACTGCATTAATGTCTCTATCTCTCACAATATCCACATTTACAACGACTCCTCGTTCATCTGAATCTGAGAATTCTCAGTTTCACTATTTTTAAGTATACCTTGTTCTCTGTATCTTCCAAGTTCTCAATTTTCAGCAGTTTGTCATGTCAGCACATTTCCAGCTTCTCAGCATTCAACACAACATCGGTTGCTCGATATCCTTCAATTTAAGAAAACTTGTTTCTCAGTATCTAGCAAAATATCAATTTCTAGCAATTGATCAAATTCTGGCATTTTCCCTATCTCCTCATGTTACCCATTTCCCATAATTGTAAAATCTCCCATTTCAATCAGATTCGCTGCTTGTAGTTACTGTTCATTCTGTGAATGTACAAAATTCTCCAATTCCATGTTTCCCTATATCCACTAATTTTTACTGTTCCACTGCATTAATGTCTCTATCTCTCACAATATCCACATTTACAACGAATCCTCATTCATCTCAAAATGAAAAATCTCTGTTTCTCTATTTTTCAGTATACCTTGTTGTCTGTATCTTCCAAATGCTCGATTTTCAGCAGTTTGTCAATTCAGCACATTCCCAGCTTGCCAGCATTCAACGCAACATTAATTTCTCGATATCCTTCAATTTAAGAAAACTCGTTTCTCAGTATCTAGCAAAATATCAATTTCTAGCGATTGATCAAAATCTGGCATTTTCTCTATCTCCTCATGTTACCCATTTCCCATATTTGTAAAATCTCCAATTTCGATGAGATTTGCTGCTCGTAGCTTCTTTTCATTCTGTGAATGTACAAAATTCTCCATTTCCATCAGTTTCCCTAAATCTACTAATTTCAACTGTTCAACTGCATTAATATCTACATCTATCAAAATATCCACATTTACAACGAATCCTCGTTCATCTGAAACTGAGGATTCTCAGTTTCTCTATTTTTAAGTATACCTTGTTCTCTGTATATTCCAAATCATCGGTTTTCAGCAATTTGTCAATTCAGCACATTTCCAGCTTCTCGGCATTCAACGCAACATTAATTTCTCCATATCCTTCAATTTAAGAAAACTTGTTTCTCAGTATCTAGCAAAATATCAATTTCTAGCGATTGACCAAAATCTGGCATTTTCTCTATCTCCTCATGTTTGCCATTTCCCAACTTATACAATCTCCCATTTCAATCAGATTCGCTGCTTGTAGCTTCTGTACATTCTGTGAATGTACAAAATTCACCATTTCCATCAGTTTCCCTTCATCTACTAATTTCTACTGTTCAACTGCATTAATGTCTCTATCCCTCACAATATCCACATTTACAACGAATCCTCGTTCATCCGAAACTGATAAATCTCTGTTTTTCTATTTTTCAGTATACCTTGTTGTCTGTATCTTTCAAATGCTCGATTTTCAGCAGTTTGTCAATTCAGCACATTCCCAGCTTCTTAGCATTCAACACAACATCAGTTTCTCCATATCCTTCAATATAAGAAAACTTGTTTCTCAGTTTCTAGCAAAATATCAATTTCTAGCAATTGATCAAATTCTGGCATTTTTTCTATCTCCTCATGTTTCCCATTTCCCATATTTGTAAAATCTCCCATTTCAAAGAGATTCACTGCTTGTAGTTTCTGGTCATTCTGTGAATGCACAAAATTCTCCATTTCCATCAGTTTCACTATATCTTCCAATTTCAACTGTTCAACTGCATTAATGTCTCCATCTCTCACAATATCCACATATACAACGACTCCTCGTTCATCTGAAACTGAGAATTGTCAGTTTCTCTATTTTTCAGTGTACCTTGTTGTCTGTCTGTTCCAAATGCTCGATTTTCAGCAGTTTGTCAAGTCAGCACATTTCCATCTTCTCGGCATTCAACGCAACATCAATTTCTCCATATCCTGCAATTTAAGAAAACTTGTTTCTCAGTATCTAGCAAAATATCAATTTCAAGCAATTGATCAAATTCTGGCATTTTCTCTATCTCCTCATGTTTCCCATTTCCCATATGTGAAAAATCTCCCATTTCAATGAGATTCACTGCTTGTAGTTTCTGTTCATTCTGTGAATGTACAAAATTCGCCAATTCATTCAGTATCCCTTTATCTACTAATTTCTACAGTTCAACTGCATTCATGTCTCTATCTCTCACAATATCCACATTTACAATGACTCCTCGTTCATCTGAAACTGAAAATTCTCAGTTTCTCTATTTTTCAGTATACCGTGTTCTCTGTATCTTCCAAATGCTCAATTTTCAGCAGTTTGTCAAGTCAGGACATTTCCAGCTTCTCAGCATTCAACGCAACATCAGTATCTTGATATCCTTCAATTTAAGAAAACTTGTTTCTCAGTATCTAGCAAAATATCAATTTCTAGCAATTGATCAAATTCTGGCATTTTCCCTATCTCCACATGTTAAACATTTCCCATAATTGTAAAATCTCCCATTTCAAACAGATTCGCTGCTTGTAGTTTCTGTTCATTCTGGGAATGTACAAAATTCTCCAATTCCATGTTTCCCTATATCTACTAATTTCTACTGTTCAACAGCATTAATGTCTCCATCTCTCACAATATCCACGTTTAAAACGACTCCTGGTTCATCTGAAACTGAAAAATCACTTCTTCTCTATTTTTCAGTATACCTTGTTGTCTGTATCTTCCAAATGCTCGATTTTCAGCAGTTTGTCAAGTCAGCGCATTTCAAGCTTCTCAGCATTCAACGCAACATCAGTTTCTTCATATCCTTCAATTTAAGTAAACTCGTTTCTCAGTATCTAGCCAAATATCAATTTCAAGCAATTGATCAAATTCTGGCATTTTCTCTATCTCCTCATGTTTCCCATTTCCCATATGTGAAAAATCTCCCATTTCAATGAGATTCACTGCTTGTAGTTTCTGTTCATTCTGTGAATGTACAAAATTCGCCAATTCATTCAGTATCCCTTTATCTACTAATTTCTACAGTTCAAATGCATTCATGTCTCTATATCTCACAATATCCACATTTACAATGACTCCTCGTTCATCTGAAACTGAAAATTCTCAGTTTCTCTATTTTTCAGTATACCGTGTTCTCTGTATCTTCCAAATGCTCAATTTTCAGCAGTTTGTCAAGTCAGGACATTTCCAGCTTCTCAGCATTCAACGCAACATCAGTATCTCGATATCCTTCAATTTAAGAAAACTTGTTTCTCAGTATCTAGCAATATATCAATTTCTAGCAATTGATCAAATTCTGGCATTTTCCCTATCTCCTCATGTTACCCAATTCCCACAATTGTAAAATCTCCCATTTCAATCAGATTCGCTGCTTGTAGTTTCTGTTCATTCTGTGAATGTACAAAATTCTCCAATTCCATCTTTCCCTATATCTACTAATTTCTACTGTTCCACTGCATTAATGTCTCTATCTCTCACAATATCCACATATACAATGAATCCTCGTTCATCTGAAAATGAAAAATCTCTGTTTCTCTATTTTTCAGTATACCTTGTTGTCTGTATCTTCCAAATGCTCGATTCTCAGCAGTTTGTCAATTCAGCACATTCCCAGCTTGCCAGCATTCAACGCAACATCAGTTTCTCGATATCCTTCAATTTAAGAAAACTTGTTTCTCAGTATCTTGCAAAATATCAATTTCTAGCAATTGATCAAATTCTGGCATTTTCTCTATATCCTCATGTTTCGCATTTCCAAACTTTATAAAATCTCCCAATGCAATGAAATTCACTGCTTATAGCTTCTGTTCATTCGGTGAATGTACAAAATTATCCATTTCCATCAGCTTCCCTAAATCTACTAATTTCTACTCTTCAAATGCATTAATGTCTCTATCTATCACAATATCCACATTTACAATGACTCCTCGTTCATCTGAAAATGAAAAATCTCAGTTTCTCTATTTTTCAGTATACCTAGATATCTGTATCTTCTAAATGTTCGATTTTCATCAGTTTGTCAATTTAGCACATTTGCAGGTTCTCAGCATTCAACGCAACATCAGTTTCTTCATATCCTTCAATTTAAGTAAACTCGTTTCCCAGTATCTAGACAAATATCAATTTCAAGCAATTGATCAAATTCTGGCAATTTCTCTATCTCCTCATGTTTCCCATTTCCCATATGTGAAAAATCTCCCATTTCAATGAGATTCACTGCTTGTAGTTTCTGTTCATTCTGTGAATGTACAAAATTCTCCAATTCCATCAGTATCCCTTTATCTACTAATTTCTACTGTTCAACTGCATTAATGTCTCTATCTCTCACAATATCCACATTTACAACGACTCCTGGTTCATCTGAAACTGAAAAATGTCAGTTTCTCTATTTTTCAGTATACCTTGTTCTCTGTATCTTCCAAATGCTCGATTTTCAACAGTTTGTCAATTCAGCACATTCCCAACTTGCCAGCATTCAACGCAACATCCGTTTCTCGATATCCTTCAATTTAAGAAAACTTGTTTCTCAGTATCTAGCAAAATATCAATTTCTAGCAATTGATCAAATTCTGGCAGTTTCTCTATCTCCTCATGTTACCCATTTCCCATATTTGTAAAATCTCCAATTTCGATGAGATTTGCTGCTCGTAACTTCTGTTCATTCTGTGAATGCACGAAATTCTCCATTTCCATCAGTTTCCCTAAATCTACTAATTTCAACTGTTCAACTGCATTAATATCTATATCTCTCAAAATATGCACATTTGCAACGAATCCTCGTTCATCTGAATCTGAAAAATCTCAGTTTCTCTATTTTTCAGTATACCTTGTTGTCTGTATCTTTCAAATGCTCGATTTTCAGCAGTTTGTCAATTCAGCACATTCGCAGCTTCTCAGCATTCAAGACAACATCAGTTTCTCGATATCCTTCAATTTAAGAAAACTTGTTTCTCAGTTTCTAGCAAAATATCAATTTCTAGCAATTGATCAAATTCTGGCATTTTTTCTATCTCCTCATGTTTCCCATTTCCCATATTTGTAAAATCTCCCATTTCAAAGAGATTCGCTGCTTGTATTTTCTGTTCATTCTGTGAATGCGCAAAATTCTCCAATTCCATCAGTTTCCCTTTATCTACTAATTTCTACTGTTCAACTGCATTAATGTCTCTATCTCTCACAATATCCACATTTACAACGACTCCTCGTTCATCTGAATCTGAGAATTCTCAGTTTCACTATTTTTAAGTATACCTTGTTCTCTGTATCTTCCAAGTTCTCAATTTTCAGCAGTTTGTCATGTCAGCACATTTCCAGCTTCTCAGCATTCAACACAACATCGGTTGCTCGATATCCTTCAATTTAAGAAAACTTGTTTCTCAGTATCTAGCAAAATATCAATTTCTAGCAATTGATCAAATTCTGGCATTTTCCCTATCTCCTCATGTTACCCATTTCCCATAATTGTAAAATCTCCCATTTCAATCAGATTCGCTGCTTGTAGTTACTGTTCATTCTGTGAATGTACAAAATTCTCCAATTCCATGTTTCCCTATATCCACTAATTTTTACTGTTCCACTGCATTAATGTCTCTATCTCTCACAATATCCACATTTACAACGAATCCTCATTCATCTCAAAATGAAAAATCTCTGTTTCTCTATTTTTCAGTATACCTTGTTGTCTGTATCTTCCAAATGCTCGATTTTCAGCAGTTTGTCAATTCAGCACATTCCCAGCTTGCCAGCATTCAACGCAACATTAATTTCTCGATATCCTTCAATTTAAGAAAACTCGTTTCTCAGTATCTAGCAAAATATCAATTTCTAGCGATTGATCAAAATCTGGCATTTTCTCTATCTCCTCATGTTACCCATTTCCCATATTTGTAAAATCTCCAATTTCGATGAGATTTGCTGCTCGTAGCTTCTTTTCATTCTGTGAATGTACAAAATTCTCCATTTCCATCAGTTTCCCTAAATCTACTAATTTCAACTGTTCAACTGCATTAATATCTACATCTATCAAAATATCCACATTTACAACGAATCCTCGTTCATCTGAAACTGAGGATTCTCAGTTTCTCTATTTTTAAGTATACCTTGTTCTCTGTATATTCCAAATCATCGGTTTTCAGCAATTTGTCAATTCAGCACATTTCCAGCTTCTCGGCATTCAACGCAACATTAATTTCTCCATATCCTTCAATTTAAGAAAACTTGTTTCTCAGTATCTAGCAAAATATCAATTTCTAGCGATTGACCAAAATCTGGCATTTTCTCTATCTCCTCATGTTTGCCATTTCCCAACTTATACAATCTCCCATTTCAATCAGATTCGCTGCTTGTAGCTTCTGTACATTCTGTGAATGTACAAAATTCACCATTTCCATCAGTTTCCCTTCATCTACTAATTTCTACTGTTCAACTGCATTAATGTCTCTATCCCTCACAATATCCACATTTACAACGAATCCTCGTTCATCCGAAACTGATAAATCTCTGTTTTTCTATTTTTCAGTATACCTTGTTGTCTGTATCTTTCAAATGCTCGATTTTCAGCAGTTTGTCAATTCAGCACATTCCCAGCTTCTTAGCATTCAACACAACATCAGTTTCTCCATATCCTTCAATATAAGAAAACTTGTTTCTCAGTTTCTAGCAAAATATCAATTTCTAGCAATTGATCAAATTCTGGCATTTTTTCTATCTCCTCATGTTTCCCATTTCCCATATTTGTAAAATCTCCCATTTCAAAGAGATTCACTGCTTGTAGTTTCTGGTCATTCTGTGAATGCACAAAATTCTCCATTTCCATCAGTTTCACTATATCTTCCAATTTCAACTGTTCAACTGCATTAATGTCTCCATCTCTCACAATATCCACATATACAACGACTCCTCGTTCATCTGAAACTGAGAATTGTCAGTTTCTCTATTTTTCAGTGTACCTTGTTGTCTGTCTGTTCCAAATGCTCGATTTTCAGCAGTTTGTCAAGTCAGCACATTTCCATCTTCTCGGCATTCAACGCAACATCAATTTCTCCATATCCTGCAATTTAAGAAAACTTGTTTCTCAGTATCTAGCAAAATATCAATTTCAAGCAATTGATCAAATTCTGGCATTTTCTCTATCTCCTCATGTTTCCCATTTCCCATATGTGAAAAATCTCCCATTTCAATGAGATTCACTGCTTGTAGTTTCTGTTCATTCTGTGAATGTACAAAATTCGCCAATTCATTCAGTATCCCTTTATCTACTAATTTCTACAGTTCAACTGCATTCATGTCTCTATCTCTCACAATATCCACATTTACAATGACTCCTCGTTCATCTGAAACTGAAAATTCTCAGTTTCTCTATTTTTCAGTATACCCTGTTCTCTGTATCTTCCAAATGCTCAATTTTCAGCAGTTTGTCAAGTCAGGACATTTCCAGCTTCTCAGCATTCAACGCAACATCAGTATCTTGATATCCTTCAATTTAAGAAAACTTGTTTCTCAGTATCTAGCAAAATATCAATTTCTAGCAATTGATCAAATTCTGGCATTTTCCCTATCTCCTCATGTTACCCATTTCCCACAATTGTAAAATCTCCCATTTCAATCAGATTCGCTGCTTGTAGTTTCTGTTCATTTTGTGAATGTACAAAATTCTCCAATTCCATGTTTCCCTATATCTACTAATTTCTACTGTTCAACTGCATTAATGTCTCCATCTCTCACAATATCCACGTTTAAAACGACTCCTGGTTCATCTGAAACTGAAAAATCACTTTTTCTCTATTTTTCAGTATACCTTGTTGTCTGTATCTTCCAAATGCTCGATTTTCAGCAGTTTGTCAAGTCAGCACATTTCCAGCTTCTCAGCATTCAACGCAACATCAGTTTCTCCATATCCTTCAATTTAAGTAAACTCGTTTCTCAGTATCTAGCAAAATATCAATTTCAAGCAATTGATCAAATTCTGGCATTTTCTCTATCTCCTCATGTTTCCCATTTCCCATATTTGTAAAATCTCCCATTTCAATGAGATTCGCTGCTTGTAGTTTCTGTTCATTCTGTGGAAGTACAAAATTCTCCAATTCCATCAGCTTCCCTTTATCTTCCAATTTCAACTGTTCAACTGCATTAATGTCTCCATCCCTCACAATATCCACGTTTAAAACGACTCCTCGTTTATCTGAAGCTGAGCAATCTCAGTTTCTCTATTTTTCAGCATACCTTGTTATCGGTATATTCCAAATGATCGGTTTTCAGCAGTTTGCCAATTCAGCACATTTCCAGCATCTCGGCATTTAACGCAACATCAGTTTCTCCATATCCTTCAATTTAAGAAAACTTGTTTCTCAGTATCTAGCAATATATCAATTTCTAGCAATTGATCAAATTCTGGCATTTTCCCTATCTCCTCATGTTACCCAATTCCCACAATTGTAAAATCTCCCATTTCAATCAGATTCGCTGCTTGTAGTTTCTGTTCATTCTGGGAATGTACAAAATTCTCCAATTCCATCTTTCCCTATATCTACTAATTTCTACTGTTCCACTGCATTAATGTCTCTATCTCTCACAATATCCACATATACAACGAATCCTCGTTCATCTGAAAATGAAAAATCTCTGTTTCTCTATTTTTCAGTATACCTTGTTGTCTGTATCTTCCAAATGCTCGATTCTCAGCAGTTTGTCAATTCAGCACATTCCCAGCTTGCCAGCATTCAACGCAACATCAGTTTCTCGATATCCTTCAATTTAAGAAAACTTGTTTCTCAGTATCTTGCAAAATATCAATTTCTAGCAATTGATCAAATTCTGGCATTTTCTCTATCTCCTCATGTTTCGCATTTCCAAACTTTATAAAATCTCCCAATTCAATGAAATTCACTGCTTATAGCTTCTGTTCATTCGGTGAATGTACAAAATTATCCATTTCCATCAGCTTCCCTAAATCTACTAATTTCTACTCTTCAAATGCATTAATGTCTCTATCTATCACAATATCCACATTTACAATGACTCCTCGTTCATCTGAAAATGAAAAATCTCAGTTTCTCTATTTTTCAGTATACCTAGATATCTGTATCTTCTAAATGTTCGATTTTCATCAGTTTGTCAATTTAGCACATTTGCAGGTTCTCAGCATTCAACGCAACATCAGTTTCTTCATATCCTTCAATTTAAGTAAACTCGTTTCCCAGTATCTAGCCAAATATCAATTTCAAGCAATTGATCAAATTCTGGCAATTTCTCTATCTCCTCATGTTTCCCATTTCCCATATGTGAAAAATCTCCCATTTCAATGAGATTCACTGCTTGTAGTTTCTGTTCATTCTGTGAATGTACAAAATTCTCCAATTCCATCAGTATCCCTTTATCTACTAATTTCTACTGTTCAACTGCATTAATGTCTCTATCTCTCACAATATCCACATTTACAACGACTCCTGGTTCATCTGAAACTGAAAAATGTCAGTTTCTCTATTTTTCAGTATACCTTGTTGTCTGTATCTTTCAAATGCTCGATTTTCAGCAGTTTGTCAATTCAGCACATTCGCAGCTTCTCAGCATTCAACACAACATCAGTTTCTCGATATCCTTCAATTTAAGAAAACTTGTTTCTCAGTTTCTAGCAAAATATCAATTTCTAGCAATTGATCAAATTCTGGCATTTTTTCTATCTCCTCATGTTTCCCATTTCCCATATTTGTAAAATCTCCCATTTCAAAGAGATTCGCTGCTTGTATTTTCTGTTCGTTCTGTGAATGCGCAAAATTCTCCAATTCCATCAGTTTCCCTTTATCTACTAATTTCTACTGTTCAACTGCATTAATGTCTCTATCTCTCACAATATCCACATTTACAACGACTCCTCGTTCATCTGAATCTGAGAATTCTCAGTTTCACTATTTTTAAGTATACCTTGTTCTCTGTATCTTCCAAGTTCTCAATTTTCAGCAGTTTGTCATGTCAGCACATTTCCAGCTTCTCAGCATTCAACACAACATCGGTTGCTCGATATCCTTCAATTTAAGAAAACTTGTTTCTCAGTATCTAGCAAAATATCAATTTCTAGCAATTGATCAAATTCTGGCATTTTCCCTATCTCCTCATGTTACCCATTTCCCATAATTGTAAAATCTCCCATTTCAATCAGACTCGCTGCTTGTAGCTTCTTTTCATTCTGTGAATGCACGAAATTCTCCATTTCCATCAGTTTCCCTAAATCTACTAATTTCAACTGTTCAACTGCATTAATATCTATATCTCTCAAAATATGCACATTTGCAACGAATCCTCGTTCATCTGAAACTGAAAAATCTCAGTTTCTCTATTTTTCAGTATACCTTGTTGTCTGTATCTTTCAAATGCTCGATTTTCAGCAGTTTGTCAATTCAGCACATTCGCAGCTTCTCAGCATTCAACACAACATCAGTTTCTCGATATCCTTCAATTTAAGAAAACTTGTTTCTCAGTTTCTAGCAAAATATCAATTTCTAGCAATTGACCAAATTCTGGCATTTTTTCTATCTCCTCATGTTTCCCATTTCCCATATGTGAAAAATCTCCCATTTCAATGAGATTCACTGCTTGTAGTTTCTGTTCATTCTGTGAATGTACAAAATTCGCCAATTCATTCATTATCCCTTTATCTACTAATTTCTACAGTTCAACTGCATTCATGTCTCTATCTCTCACAATATCCACATTTACAATGACTCCTCGTTCATCTGAAACTGAAAATTCTCAGTTTCTCTATTTTTCAGTATACCGTGTTCTCTGTATCTTCCAAATGCTCAATTTTCAGCAGTTTGTCAAGTCAGGACATTTCCAGCTTCTCAGCATTCAACGCAACATCAGTATCTTGATATCCTTCAATTTAAGAAAACTTGTTTCTCAGTATCTAGCAAAATATCAATTTCTAGCAATTGATCAAATTCTGGCATTTTCCCTATCTCCTCATGTTACCCATTTCCACAATTGTAAAATCTCCCATTTCAATCAGATTCGCTGCTTGTAGTTTCTGTTCATTTTGTGAATGTACAAAATTCTCCAATTCCATGTTTCCCTATATCTACTAATTTCTACTGTTCAACTGCATTAATGTCTCCATCTCGCACAATATCCACGTTTAAAACGACTCCTGGTTCATCTGAAACTGAAAAATCACTTTTTCTCTATTTTTCAGTATACCTTGTTGTCTGTATCTTCCAAATGCTCGATTTTCAGCAGTTTGTCAAGTCAGCACATTTCCAGCTTCTCAGCATTCAACGCAACATCAGTTTCTCCATATCCTTCAATTTAAGTAAACTCGTTTCTCAGTATCTAGCAAAATATCAATTTCAAGCAATTGATCAAATTCTGGCATTTTCTCTATCTCCTCATGTTTCCCATTTCCCATATTTGTAAAATCTCCCATTTCAATGAGATTCGCTGCTTGTAGTTTCTGTTCATTCTGTGGAAGTACAAAATTCTCCAATTCCATCAGCTTCCCTTTATCTTCCAATTTCAACTGTTCAACTGCAATAATGTCTCCATCCCTCACAATATCCACGTTTAAAACGACTCCTCGTTTATCTGAAGCTGAGCAATCTCAGTTTCTCTATTTTTCAGCATACCTTGTTATCGGTATATTCCAAATGATCGGTTTTCAGCAGTTTGCCAATTCAGCACATTTCCAGCATCTCGGCATTTAACGCAACATCAGTTTCTCCATATCCTTCAATTTAAGAAAACTTGTTTCTCAGTATCTAGCAATATATCAATTTCTAGCAATTGATCAAATTCTGGCATTTTCCCTATCTCCTCATGTTACCCAATTCCCACAATTGTAAAATCTCCCATTTCAATCAGATTCGCTGCTTGTAGTTTCTGTTCATTCTGGGAATGTACAAAATTCTCCAATTCCATCTTTCCCTATATCTACTAATTTCTACTGTTCCACTGCATTAATGTCTCTATCTCTCACAATATCCACATATACAACGAATCCTCGTTCATCTGAAAATGAAAAATCTCTGTTTCTCTATTTTTCAGTATACCTTGTTGTCTGTATCTTCCAAATGCTCGATTCTCAGCAGTTTGTCAATTCAGCACATTCCCAGCTTGCCAGCATTCAACGCAACATCAGTTTCTCGATATCCTTCAATTTAAGAAAACTTGTTTCTCAGTATCTTGCAAAATATCAATTTCTAGCAATTGATCAAATTCTGGCATTTTCTCTATCTCCTCATGTTTTGCATTTCCAAACTTTATAAAATCTCCCAATTCAATGAAATTCACTGCTTATAGCTTCTGTTCATTCGGTGAATGTACAAAATTATCCATTTCCATCAGCTTCCCTAAATCTACTAATTTCTACTCTTCAAATGCATTAATGTCTCTATCTATCACAATATCCACATTTACAATGACTCCTCGTTCATCTGAAAATGAAAAATCTCAGTTTCTCTATTTTTCAGTATACCTAGATATCTGTATCTTCTAAATGTTCGATTTTCATCAGTTTGTCAATTTAGCACATTTGCAGGTTCTCAGCATTCAACGCAACATCAGTTTCTTCATATCCTTCAATTTAAGTAAACTCGTTTCCCAGTATCTAGCCAAATATCAATTTCAAGCAATTGATCAAATTCTGGCAATTTCTCTATCTCCTCATGTTTCCCATTTCCCATATGTGAAAAATCTCCCATTTCAATGAGATTCACTGCTTGTAGTTTCTGTTCATTCTGTGAATGTACAAAATTCTCCAATTCCATCTTTCACTATATCTACTAATTTCTACTGTTCCACTGCATTAATGTCTCTATCTCTCACAATATCCACATTTACAATGACTCCTCGTTCATCTGAAAATGAAAAATCTCTGTTTCTCTATTTTTCAGTATACCTTGTTGTCTGTATCTTCCAAATGCTCGATTCTCAGCAGTTTGTCAATTCAGCACATTCCCAGCTTGCCAGCATTCAACGCAACATCAGTTTCTCGATATCCTTCAATTTAAGAAAACTTGTTTCTCAGTATCTTGCAAAATATCAATTTCTAGCAATTGATCAAATTCTGGCATTTTCTCTATATCCTCATGTTTTGCATTTCCAAACTTTATAAAATCTCCCAATTCAATGAAATTCACTGCTTATAGCTTCTGTTCATTCGGTGAATGTACAAAATTATCCATTTCCATCAGCTTCCCTAAATCTACTAATTTCTACTCTTCAAATGCATTAATGTCTCTATCTATCACAATATCCACATTTACAATGACTCCTCGTTCATCTGAAAATGAAAAATCTCAGTTTCTCTATTTTTCAGTATACCTAGATATCTGTATCTTCTAAATGTTCGATTTTCATCAGTTTGTCAATTTAGCACATTTGCAGGTTCTCAGCATTCAACGCAACATCAGTTTCTTCATATCCTTCAATTTAAGTAAACTCGTTTCCCAGTATCTAGCCAAATATCAATTTCAAGCAATTGATCAAATTCTGGCAATTTCTCTATCTCCTCATGTTTCCCATTTCCCATATGTGAAAAATCTCCCATTTCAATGAGATTCACTGCTTGTAGTTTCTGTTCATTCTGTGAATGTACAAAATTCTCCAATTCCATCAGTATCCCTTTATCTACTAATTTCTACTGTTCAACTGCATTAATGTCTCTATCTCTCACAATATCCACATTTACAACGACTCCTGGTTCATCTGAAACTGAAAAATGTCAGTTTCTCTATTTTTCAGTATACCTTGTTCTCTGTATCTTCCAAATGCTCGATTTTCAACAGTTTGTCAATTCAGCACATTCCCAGCTTGCCAGCATTCAACGCAACATCCGTTTCTCGATATCCTTCAATTTAAGAAAACTTGTTTCTCAGTATCTAGCAAAATATCAATTTCTAGCAATTGATCAAATTCTGGCAGTTTCTCTATCTCCTCATGTTACCCATTTCCCATATTTGTAAAATCTCCAATTTCGATGAGATTTGCTGCTCGTAACTTCTGTTCATTCTGTGAATGCACGAAATTCTCCATTTCCATCAGTTTCCCTAAATCTACTTATTTCAACTGTTCAACTGCATTAATATCTATATCTCTCAAAATATGCACATTTGCAACGAATCCTCGTTCATCTGAAACTGAAAAATCTCAGTTTCTCTATTTTTCAGTATACCTTGTTGTCTGTATCTTTCAAATGCTCGATTTTCAGCAGTTTGTCAATTCAGCACATTCGCAGCTTCTCAGCATTCAAGACAACATCAGTTTCTCGATATCCTTCAATTTAAGAAAACTTGTTTCTCAGTTTCTAGCAAAATATCAATTTCTAGCAATTGATCAAATTCTGGCATTTTTTCTATCTCCTCATGTTTCCCATTTCCCATATTTGTAAAATCTCCCATTTCAAAGAGATTCGCTGCTTGTATTTTCTGTTCATTCTGTGAATGCGCAAAATTCTCCAATTCCATCAGTTTCCCTTTATCTACTAATTTCTACTGTTCAACTGCATTAATGTCTCTATCTCTCACAATATCCACATTTACAACGACTCCTCGTTCATCTGAATCTGAGATTCTCAGTTTCACTATTTTTAAGTATACCTTGTTCTCTGTATCTTCCAAGTTCTCAATTTTCAGCAGTTTGTCATGTCAGCACATTTCCAGCTTCTCAGCATTCAACACAACATCGGTTGCTCGATATCCTTCAATTTAAGAAAACTTGTTTCTCAGTATCTAGCAAAATATCAATTTCTAGCAATTGATCAAATTCTGGCATTTTCCCTATCTCCTCATGTTACCCATTTCCCATAATTGTAAAATCTCCCATTTCAATCAGACTCGCTGCTTGTAGCTTCTTTTCATTCTGTGAATGTACAAAATTCTCCATTTCCATCAGTTTCCCTTCATCTACTAATTTCTACTGTTCAACTGCATTAATGTCTCTATCTCTCACAATATCCACATTTACAACGAATCCTCGTTCATCCGAAACTGATAAATCTCTGTTTTTCTATTTTTCAGTATACCTTGTTGTCTGTATCTTTCAAATGCTCGATTTTCAGCAGTTTGTCAATTCAGCACATTCCCAGCTTCTTAGCATTCAACACAACATCAGTTTCTCCATATCCTTCAATATAAGAAAACTTGTTTCTCAGTTTCTAGCAAAATATCAATTTCTAGCAATTGATCAAATTCTGGCATTTTTTCTATCTCCTCATGTTTCCCATTTCCCATATTTGTAAAATCTCCCATTTCAAAGAGATTCACTGCTTGTAGTTTCTGGTCATTCTGTGAATGCACAAAATTCTCCATTTCCATCAGTTTCACTATATCTTCCAATTTCAACTGTTCAACTGCATTAATGTCTCCATCTCTCACAATATCCACATATACAACGACTCCTCGTTCATCTGAAACTGAGAATTGTCAGTTTCTCTATTTTTCAGTGTACCTTGTTGTCTGTCTGTTCCAAATGCTCGATTTTCAGCAGTTTGTCAAGTCAGCACATTTCCATCTTCTCGGCATTCAACGCAACATCAATTTCTCCATATCCTGCAATTTAAGAAAACTTGTTTCTCAGTATCTAGCAAAATATCAATTTCAAGCAATTGATCAAATTCTGGCATTTTCTCTATCTCCTCATGTTTCCCATTTCCCATATGTGAAAAATCTCCCATTTCAATGAGATTCACTGCTTGTAGTTTCTGTTCATTCTGTGAATGTACAAAATTCGCCAATTCATTCAGTATCCCTTTATCTACTAATTTCTACAGTTCAACTGCATTCATGTCTCTATCTCTCACAATATCCACATTTACAATGACTCCTCGTTCATCTGAAACTGAAAATTCTCAGTTTCTCTATTTTTCAGTATACCGTGTTCTCTGTATCTTCCAAATGCTCAATTTTCAGCAGTTTGTCAAGTCAGGACATTTCCAGCATCTCGGCATTTAACGCAACATCAGTTTCTCCATATCCTTCAATTTAAGAAAACTTGTGTCTCAGTATCTAGCAATATATCAATTTCTAGCAATTGATCAAATTCTGGCATTTTCCCTATCTCCTCATGTTACCCAATTCCCACAATTGTAAACTCTCCCATTTCAATCAGATTCGCTGCTTGTAGTTTCTGTTCATTCTGGGAATGTACAAAATTCTCCAATTCCATCAGTTTCCCTATATCTACTAATTTCTACTGTTCCACTGCATTAATGTCTCTATCTCTCACAATATCCACATATACAACGAATCCTCGTTCATCTGAAAATGAAAAATCTCTGTTTCTCTATTTTTCAGTATACCTTGTTGTCTGTATCTTCCAAATGCTCGATTCTCAGCAGTTTGTCAATTCAGCACATTCCCAGCTTGCCAGCATTCAACGCAACATCAGTTTCTCGATATCCTTCAATTTAAGAAAACTTGTTTCTCAGTATCTTGCAAAATATCAATTTCTAGCAATTGATCAAATTCTGGCATTTTCTCTATCTCCTCATGTTTTGCATTTCCAAACTTTATAAAATCTCCCAATTCAATGAAATTCACTGCTTATAGCTTCTGTTCATTCGGTGAATGTACAAAATTATCCATTTCCATCAGCTTCCCTAAATCTACTAATTTCTACTCTTCAAATGCATTAATGTCTCTATCTATCACAATATCCACATTTACAATGACTCCTCGTTCATCTGAAAATGAAAAATCTCAGTTTCTCTATTTTTCAGTATACCTAGATATCTGTATCTTCTAAATGTTCGATTTTCATCAGTTTGTCAATTTAGCACATTTGCAGGTTCTCAGCATTCAACGCAACATCAGTTTCTTCATATCCTTCAATTTAAGTAAACTCGTTTCTCAGTATCTAGCCAAATATCAATTTCAAGCAATTGATCAAATTCTGGCAATTTCTCTATCTCCTCATGTTTCCCATTTCCCATATGTGAAAAATCTCCCATTTCAATGAGATTCACTGCTTGTAGTTTCTGTTCATTCTGTGAATGTACAAAATTCTCCAATTCCATCAGTATCCCTTTATCTACTAATTTCTACTGTTCAACTGCATTAATGTCTCTATCTCTCACAATATCCACATTTACAACGACTCCTGGTTCATCTGAAACTGAAAAATGTCAGTTTCTCTATTTTTCAGTATACCTTGTTCTCTGTATCTTCCAAATGC
Organism: Cetorhinus maximus; assembly: GCF_964194155.1. NCBI lineage: Eukaryota > Metazoa > Chordata > Chondrichthyes > Lamniformes > Cetorhinidae > Cetorhinus > Cetorhinus maximus. The sequence continues at coordinate 141,158 of NW_027596603.1, forward strand.
TCGATTTTCAACAGTTTGTCAATTCAGCACATTCCCAGCTTGCCAGCATTCAACGCAACATCCGTTTCTCGATATCCTTCAATTTAAGAAAACTTGTTTCTCAGTATCTAGCAAAATATCAATTTCTAGCAATTGATCAAATTCTGGCAGTTTCTCTATCTCCTCATGTTACCCATTTCCCATATTTGTAAAATCTCCAATTTCGATGAGATTTGCTGCTCGTAACTTCAGTTCATTCTGTGAATGCACGAAATTCTCCATTTCCATCAGTTTCCCTAAATCTACTAATTTCAACTGTTCAACTGCATTAATATCTATATCTCTCAAAATATGCACATTTGCAACGAATCCTCGTTCATCTGAAACTGAAAAATCTCAGTTTCTCTATTTTTCAGTATACCTTGTTGTCTGTATCTTTCAAATGCTCGATTTTCAGCAGTTTGTCAATTCAGCACATTCGCAGCTTCTCAGCATTCAACACAACATCAGTTTCTCGATATCCTTCAATTTAAGAAAACTTGTTTCTCAGTTTCTAGCAAAATATCAATTTCTAGCAATTGACCAAATTCTGGCATTTTTTCTATCTCCTCATGTTTGCCATTTCCCAACTTATACAATCTCCCATTTCAATCAGATTCGCTGCTTGTAGCTTCTGTACATTCTGTGAATGTACAAAATTCACCATTTCCATCAGTTTCCCTTCATCTACTAATTTCTACTGTTCAACTGCATTAATGTCTCTATCCCTCACAATATCCACATTTACAACGAATCCTCGTTCATCCGAAACTGATAAATCTCTGTTTTTCTATTTTTCAGTATACCTTGTTGTCTGTATCTTTCAAATGCTCGATTTTCAGCAGTTTGTCAATTCAGCACATTCCCAGCTTCTTAGCATTCAACACAACATCAGTTTCTCCATATCCTTCAATATAAGAAAACTTGTTTCTCAGTTTCTAGCAAAATATCAATTTCTAGCAATTGATCAAATTCTGGCATTTTCTCTATCTCCTCATGTTTCCCATTTCCCATATGTGAAAAATCTCCCATTTCAATGAGATTCACTGCTTGTAGTTTCTGTTCATTCTGTGAATGTACAAAATTCGCCAATTCATTCATTATCCCTTTATCTACTAATTTCTACAGTTCAACTGCATTCATGTCTCTATCTCTCACAATATCCACATTTACAATGACTCCTCGTTCATCTGAAACTGAAAATTCTCAGTTTCTCTATTTTTCAGTATACCGTGTTCTCTGTATCTTCCAAATGCTCAATTTTCAGCAGTTTGTCAAGTCAGGACATTTCCAGCTTCTCAGCATTCAACGCAACATCAGTATCTTGATATCCTTCAATTTAAGAAAACTTGTTTCTCAGTATCTAGCAAAATATCAATTTCTAGCAATTGATCAAATTCTGGCATTTTCCCTATCTCCTCATGTTACCCATTTCCACAATTGTAAAATCTCCCATTTCAATCAGATTCGCTGCTTGTAGTTTCTGTTCATTTTGTGAATGTACAAAATTCTCCAATTCCATGTTTCCCTATATCTACTAATTTCTACTGTTCAACTGCATTAATGTCTCCATCTCTCACAATATCCACGTTTAAAACGACTCCTGGTTCATCTGAAACTGAAAAATCACTTTTTCTCTATTTTTCAGTATACCTTGTTGTCTGTATCTTCCAAATGCTCGATTTTCAGCAGTTTGTCAAGTCAGCACATTTCCAGCTTCTCAGCATTCAACGCAACATCAGTTTCTCCATATCCTTCAATTTAAGTAAACTCGTTTCTCAGTATCTAGCAAAATATCAATTTCAAGCAATTGATCAAATTCTGGCATTTTCTCTATCTCCTCATGTTTCCCATTTCCCATATTTGTAAAATCTCCCATTTCAATGAGATTCGCTGCTTGTAGTTTCTGTTCATTCTGTGGAAGTACAAAATTCTCCAATTCCATCAGCTTCCCTTTATCTTCCAATTTCAACTGTTCAACTGCAATAATGTCTCCATCCCTCACAATATCCACGTTTAAAACGACTCCTCGTTTATCTGAAGCTGAGCAATCTCAGTTTCTCTATTTTTCAGCATACCTTGTTATCGGTATATTCCAAATGATCGGTTTTCAGCAGTTTGCCAATTCAGCACATTTCCAGCATCTCGGCATTTAACGCAACATCAGTTTCTCCATATCCTTCAATTTAAGAAAACTTGTTTCTCAGTATCTAGCAATATATCAATTTCTAGCAATTGATCAAATTCTGGCATTTTCCCTATCTCCTCATGTTACCCAATTCCCACAATTGTAAAATCTCCCATTTCAATCAGATTCGCTGCTTGTAGTTTCTGTTCATTCTGGGAATGTACAAAATTCTCCAATTCCATCTTTCCCTATATCTACTAATTTCTACTGTTCCACTGCATTAATGTCTCTATCTCTCACAATATCCACATATACAACGAATCCTCGTTCATCTGAAAATGAAAAATCTCTGTTTCTCTATTTTTCAGTATACCTTGTTGTCTGTATCTTCCAAATGCTCGATTCTCAGCAGTTTGTCAATTCAGCACATTCCCAGCTTGCCAGCATTCAACGCAACATCAGTTTCTCGATATCCTTCAATTTAAGAAAACTTGTTTCTCAGTATCTTGCAAAATATCAATTTCTAGCAATTGATCAAATTCTGGCATTTTCTCTATCTCCTCATGTTTCGCATTTCCAAACTTTATAAAATCTCCCAATTCAATGAAATTCACTGCTTATAGCTTCTGTTCATTCGGTGAATGTACAAAATTATCCATTTCCATCAGCTTCCCTAAATCTACTAATTTCTACTCTTCAAATGCATTAATGTCTCTATCTATCACAATATCCACATTTACAATGACTCCTCGTTCATCTGAAAATGAAAAATCTCAGTTTCTCTATTTTTCAGTATACCTAGATATCTGTATCTTCTAAATGTTCGATTTTCATCAGTTTGTCAATTTAGCACATTTGCAGGTTCTCAGCATTCAACGCAACATCAGTTTCTTCATATCCTTCAATTTAAGTAAACTCGTTTCCCAGTATCTAGCCAAATATCAATTTCAAGCAATTGATCAAATTCTGGCAATTTCTCTATCTCCTCATGTTTCCCATTTCCCATATGTGAAAAATCTCCCATTTCAATGAGATTCACTGCTTGTAGTTTCTGTTCATTCTGTGAATGTACAAAATTCTCCAATTCCATCAGTATCCCTTTATCTACTAATTTCTACTGTTCAACTGCATTAATGTCTCTATCTCTCACAATATCCACATTTACAACGACTCCTGGTTCATCTGAAACTGAAAAATGTCAGTTTCTCTATTTTTCAGTATACCTTGTTCTCTGTATCTTCCAAATGCTCGATTTTCAACAGTTTGTCAATTCAGCACATTCCCAGCTTGCCAGCATTCAACGCAACATCCGTTTCTCGATATCCTTCAATTTAAGAAAACTTGTTTCTCAGTATCTAGCAAAATATCAATTTCTAGCAATTGATCAAATTCTGGCAGTTTCTCTATCTCCTCATGTTACCCATTTCCCATATTTGTAAAATCTCCAATTTCGATGAGATTTGCTGCTCGTAACTTCTGTTCATTCTGTGAATGCACGAAATTCTCCATTTCCATCAGTTTCCCTAAATCTACTAATTTCAACTGTTCAACTGCATTAATATCTATATCTCTCAAAATATGCACATTTGCAACGAATCCTCGTTCATCTGAAACTGAAAAATCTCAGTTTCTCTATTTTTCAGTATACCTTGTTGTCTGTATCTTTCAAATGCTCGATTTTCAGCAGTTTGTCAATTCAGCACATTCGCAGCTTCTCAGCATTCAACACAACATCAGTTTCTCGATATCCTTCAATTTAAGAAAACTTGTTTCTCAGTTTCTAGCAAAATATCAATTTCTAGCAATTGACCAAATTCTGGCATTTTCTCTATCTCCTCATGTTTGCCATTTCCCAACTTATACAATCTCCCATTTCAATCAGATTCGCTGCTTGTAGCTTCTGTACATTCTGTGAATGTACAAAATTCACCATTTCCATCAGTTTCCCTTCATCTACTAATTTCTACTGTTCAACTGCATTAATGTCTCTATCCCTCACAATATCCACATTTACAACGAATCCTCGTTCATCCGAAACTGATAAATCTCTGTTTTTCTATTTTTCAGTATACCTTGTTGTCTGTATCTTTCAAATGCTCGATTTTCAGCAGTTTGTCAATTCAGCACATTCCCAGCTTCTTAGCATTCAACACAACATCAGTTTCTCCATATCCTTCAATATAAGAAAACTTGTTTCTCAGTTTCTAGCAAAATATCAATTTCTAGCAATTGATCAAATTCTGGCATTTTTTCTATCTCCTCATGTTTCCCATTTCCCATATTTGTAAAATCTCCCATTTCAAAGAGATTCACTGCTTGTAGTTTCTGGTCATTCTGTGAATGCACAAAATTCTCCATTTCCATCAGTTTCACTATATCTTCCAATTTCAACTGTTCAACTGCATTAATGTCTCCATCTCTCACAATATCCACATATACAACGACTCCTCGTTCATCTGAAACTGAGAATTGTCAGTTTCTCTATTTTTCAGTGTACCTTGTTGTCTGTCTGTTCCAAATGCTCGATTTTCAGCAGTTTGTCAAGTCAGCACATTTCCATCTTCTCGGCATTCAACGCAACATCAATTTCTCCATATCCTGCAATTTAAGAAAACTTGTTTCTCAGTATCTAGCAAAATATCAATTTCAAGCAATTGATCAAATTCTGGCATTTTCTCTATCTCCTCATGTTTCCCATTTCCCATATGTGAAAAATCTCCCATTTCAATGAGATTCACTGCTTGTAGTTTCTGTTCATTCTGTGAATGTACAAAATTCGCCAATTCATTCAGTATCCCTTTATCTACTAATTTCTACAGTTCAACTGCATTCATGTCTCTATCTCTCACAATATCCACATTTACAATGACTCCTCGTTCATCTGAAACTGAAAATTCTCAGTTTCTCTATTTTTCAGTATACCGTGTTCTCTGTATCTTCCAAATGCTCAATTTTCAGCAGTTTGTCAAGTCAGGACATTTCCAGCTTCTCAGCATTCAACGCAACATCAGTATCTTGATATCCTTCAATTTAAGAAAACTTGTTTCTCAGTATCTAGCAAAATATCAATTTCTAGCAATTGATCAAATTCTGGCATTTTCCCTATCTCCTCATGTTACCCATTTCCCACAATTGTAAAATCTCCCATTTCAATCAGATTCGCTGCTTGTAGTTTCTGTTCATTTTGTGAATGTACAAAATTCTCCAATTCCATGTTTCCCTATATCTACTAATTTCTACTGTTCAACTGCATTAATGTCTCCATCTCTCACAATATCCACGTTTAAAACGACTCCTGGTTCATCTGAAACTGAAAAATCACTTTTTCTCTATTTTTCAGTATACCTTGTTGTCTGTATCTTCCAAATGCTCGATTTTCAGCAGTTTGTCAAGTCAGCACATTTCCAGCTTCTCAGCATTCAACGCAACATCAGTTTCTCCATATCCTTCAATTTAAGTAAACTCGTTTCTCAGTATCTAGCAAAATATCAATTTCAAGCAATTGATCAAATTCTGGCATTTTCTCTATCTCCTCATGTTTCCCATTTCCCATATTTGTAAAATCTCCCATTTCAATGAGATTCGCTGCTTGTAGTTTCTGTTCATTCTGTGGAAGTACAAAATTCTCCAATTCCATCAGCTTCCCTTTATCTTCCAATTTCAACTGTTCAACTGCAATAATGTCTCCATCCCTCACAATATCCACGTTTAAAACGACTCCTCGTTTATCTGAAGCTGAGCAATCTCAGTTTCTCTATTTTTCAGTATACCTTGTTATCGGTATATTCCAAATGATCGGTTTTCAGCAGTTTGCCAATTCAGCACATTTCCAGCATCTCGGCATTTAACGCAACATCAGTTTCTCCATATCCTTCAATTTAAGAAAACTTGTTTCTCAGTATCTAGCAATATATCAATTTCTAGCAATTGATCAAATTCTGGCATTTTCCCTATCTCCTCATGTTACCCAATTCCCACAATTGTAAAATCTCCCATTTCAATCAGATTCGCTGCTTGTAGTTTCTGTTCATTCTGGGAATGTACAAAATTCTCCAATTCCATCTTTCCCTATATCTACTAATTTCTACTGTTCCACTGCATTAATGTCTCTATCTCTCACAATATCCACATATACAACGAATCCTCGTTCATCTGAAAATGAAAAATCTCTGTTTCTCTATTTTTCAGTATACCTTGTTGTCTGTATCTTCCAAATGCTCGATTCTCAGCAGTTTGTCAATTCAGCACATTCCCAGCTTGCCAGCATTCAACGCAACATCAGTTTCTCGATATCCTTCAATTTAAGAAAACTTGTTTCTCAGTATCTTGCAAAATATCAATTTCTCGCAATTGATCAAATTCTGGCATTTTCTCTATCTCCTCATGTTTCGCATTTCCAAACTTTATAAAATCTCCCAATTCAATGAAATTCACTGCTTATAGCTTCTGTTCATTCGGTGAATGTACAAAATTATCCATTTCCATCAGCTTCCCTAAATCTACTAATTTCTACTCTTCAAATGCATTAATGTCTCTATCTATCACAATATCCACATTTACAATGACTCCTCGTTCATCTGAAAATGAAAAATCTCAGTTTCTCTATTTTTCAGTATACCTAGATATCTGTATCTTCTAAATGTTCGATTTTCATCAGTTTGTCAATTTAGCACATTTGCAGGTTCTCAGCATTCAACGCAACATCAGTTTCTTCATATCCTTCAATTTAAGTAAACTCGTTTCCCAGTATCTAGCCAAATATCAATTTCAAGCAATTGATCAAATTCTGGCAATTTCTCTATCTCCTCATGTTTCCCATTTCCCATATGTGAAAAATCTCCCATTTCAATGAGATTCACTGCTTGTAGTTTCTGTTCATTCTGTGAATGTACAAAATTCTCCAATTCCATCAGTATCCCTTTATCTACTAATTTCTACTGTTCAACTGCATTAATGTCTCTATCTCTCACAATATCCACATTTACAACGACTCCTGGTTCATCTGAAACTGAAAAATGTCAGTTTCTCTATTTTTCAGTATACCTTGTTCTCTGTATCTTCCAAATGCTCGATTTTCAACAGTTTGTCAATTCAGCACATTCCCAGCTTGCCAGCATTCAACGCAACATCCGTTTCTCGATATCCTTCAATTTAAGAAAACTTGTTTCTCAGTATCTAGCAAAATATCAATTTCTAGCAATTGATCAAATTCTGGCAGTTTCTCTATCTCCTCATGTTACCCATTTCCCATATTTGTAAAATCTCCAATTTCGATGAGATTTGCTGCTCGTAACTTCTGTTCATTCTGTGAATGCACGAAATTCTCCATTTCCATCAGTTTCCCTAAATCTACTAATTTCAACTGTTCAACTGCATTAATATCTATATCTCTCAAAATATGCACATTTGCAACGAATCCTCGTTCATCTGAAACTGAAAAATCTCAGTTTCTCTATTTTTCAGTATACCTTGTTGTCTGTATCTTTCAAATGCTCGATTTTCAGCAGTTTGTCAATTCAGCACATTCGCAGCTTCTCAGCATTCAACACAACATCAGTTTCTCGATATCCTTCAATTTAAGAAAACTTGTTTCTCAGTTTCTAGCAAAATATCAATTTCTAGCAATTGATCAAATTCTGGCATTTTTTCTATCTCCTCATGTTTCCCATTTCCCATATTTGTAAAATCTCCCATTTCAAAGAGATTTTCACTGCTTGTATTTTCTGTTCATTCTGTGAATGCGCAAAATTCTCCAATTCCATCAGTTTCCCTTTATCTACTAATTTCTACTGTTCAACTGCATTAATGTCTCTATCTCTCACAATATCCACATTTACAACGACTCCTCGTTCATCTGAATCTGAGAATTCTCAGTTTCACTATTTTTAAGTATACCTTGTTCTCTGTATCTTCCAAGTTCTCAATTTTCAGCAGTTTGTCATGTCAGCACATTTCCAGCTTCTCAGCATTCAACACAACATCGGTTGCTCGATATCCTTCAATTTAAGAAAACTTGTTTCTCAGTATCTAGCAAAATATCAATTTCTAGCAATTGATCAAATTCTGGCATTTTCCCTATCTCCTCATGTTACCCATTTCCCATAATTGTAAAATCTCCCATTTCAATCAGATTCGCTGCTTGTAGTTACTGTTCATTCTGTGAATGTACAAAATTCTCCAATTCCATGTTTCCCTATATCCACTAATTTTTACTGTTCCACTGCATTAATGTCTCTATCTCTCACAATATCCACATTTACAACGAATCCTCATTCATCTCAAAATGAAAAATCTCTGTTTCTCTATTTTTCAGTATACCTTGTTGTCTGTATCTTCCAAATGCTCGATTTTCAGCAGTTTGTCAATTCAGCACATTCCCAGCTTGCCAGCATTCAACGCAACATTAATTTCTCGATATCCTTCAATTTAAGAAAACTCGTTTCTCAGTATCTAGCAAAATATCAATTTCTAGCGATTGATCAAAATCTGGCATTTTCTCTATCTCCTCATGTTACCCATTTCCCATATTTGTAAAATCTCCAATTTCGATGAGATTTGCTGCTCGTAGCTTCTTTTCATTCTGTGAATGTACAAAATTCTCCATTTCCATCAGTTTCCCTAAATCTACTAATTTCAACTGTTCAACTGCATTAATATCTACATCTATCAAAATATCCACATTTACAACGAATCCTCGTTCATCTGAAACTGAGGATTCTCAGTTTCTCTATTTTTAAGTATACCTTGTTCTCTGTATATTCCAAATCATCGGTTTTCAGCAATTTGTCAATTCAGCACATTTCCAGCTTCTCGGCATTCAACGCAACATTAATTTCTCCATATCCTTCAATTTAAGAAAACTTGTTTCTCAGTATCTAGCAAAATATCAATTTCTAGCGATTGACCAAAATCTGGCATTTTCTCTATCTCCTCATGTTTGCCATTTCCCAACTTATACAATCTCCCATTTCAATCAGATTCGCTGCTTGTAGCTTCTGTACATTCTGTGAATGTACAAAATTCACCATTTCCATCAGTTTCCCTTCATCTACTAATTTCTACTGTTCAACTGCATTAATGTCTCTATCTCTCACAATATCCACATTTACAACGAATCCTCGTTCATCCGAAACTGATAAATCTCTGTTTTTCTATTTTTCAGTATACCTTGTTGTCTGTATCTTTCAAATGCTCGATTTTCAGCAGTTTGTCAATTCAGCACATTCCCAGCTTCTTAGCATTCAACACAACATCAGTTTCTCCATATCCTTCAATATAAGAAAACTTGTTTCTCAGTTTCTAGCAAAATATCAATTTCTAGCAATTGATCAAATTCTGGCATTTTCCCTATCTCCACATGTTAAACATTTCCCATAATTGTAAAATCTCCCATTTCAAACAGATTCGCTGCTTGTAGTTTCTGTTCATTCTGGGAATGTACAAAATTCTCCAATTCCATGTTTCCCTATATCTACTAATTTCTACTGTTCAACAGCATTAATGTCTCCATCTCTCACAATATCCACGTTTAAAACGACTCCTGGTTCATCTGAAACTGAAAAATCACTTCTTCTCTATTTTTCAGTATACCGTGTTCTCTGTATCTTCCAAATGCTCGATTTTCAGCAGTTTGTCAAGTCAGCGCATTTCAAGCTTCTCAGCATTCAACGCAACATCAGTTTCTTCATATCCTTCAATTTAAGTAAACTCGTTTCTCAGTATCTAGCCAAATATCAATTTCAAGCAATTGATCAAATTCTGGCATTTTCTCTATCTCCTCATGTTTCCCATTTCCCATATGTGAAAAATCTCCCATTTCAATGAGATTCACTGCTTGTAGTTTCTGTTCATTCTGTGAATGTACAAAATTCGCCAATTCATTCAGTATCCCTTTATCTACTAATTTCTACAGTTCAACTGCATTCATGTCTCTATATCTCACAATATCCACATTTACAATGACTCCTCGTTCATCTGAAACTGAAAATTCTCAGTTTCTCTATTTTTCAGTATACCGTGTTCTCTGTATCTTCCAAATGCTCAATTTTCAGCAGTTTGTCAAGTCAGGACATTTCCAGCTTCTCAGCATTCAACGCAACATCAGTATCTCGATATCCTTCAATTTAAGAAAACTTGTTTCTCAGTATCTAGCAAAATATCAATTTCTAGCAATTGATCAAATTCTGGCATTTTCCCTATCTCCTCATGTTACCCATTTCCCACAATTGTAAAATCTCCCATTTCAATCAGATTCGCTGCTTGTAGTTTCTGTTCATTTTGTGAATGTACAAAATTCTCCAATTCCATGTTTCCCTATATCTACTAATTTCTACTGTTCAACTGCATTAATGTCTCCATCTCTCACAATATCCACGTTTAAAACGACTCCTGGTTCATCTGAAACTGAAAAATCACTTTTTCTCTATTTTTCAGTATACCTTGTTGTCTGTATCTTCCAAATGCTCGATTTTCAGCAGTTTGTCAAGTCAGCGCATTTCAAACTTCTCAGCATTCAACGTAACATCAGTTTCTTCATATCCTTCAACTTAAGTAAACTCGTTTCTGAGTATCTAGCCAAATATCAATTTCAAGCAATTGATCAAATTCTGGCATTTTCTCTATCTCCTCATGTTTCCCATTTCCCATATGTGAAAAATCTCCCATTTCAATGAGATTCACTGCTTGTAGTTTCTGTTCATTCTGTGAATGTACAAAATTCTCCAATTCCATCAGTATCCCTTTATCTACTAATTTCTACTGTTCAACTGCATTAATGTCTCTATCTCTCACAATATCCACATTTACAACGGCTCCTGCTTCATCTGAAATTGTAAAATCTCTGCTTCTCTATTTTACAGTACACTTTGTTCTCCCTATCTTCCAAATGCTCGATTTTCAGCAGTTTGTCAAGTCAGCACATTTCCAGCTTCTCAGCATTCAACACAACATCAGTTGCTCGATATCCTTCAATTTAAGAAAACTTGTTTCTCAGTATCTAGCAAAATATCAATTTCTAGCAATTGATCAAATTCTGGCATTTTCCCTATCTCCTCATGTTACCCATTTCCCATAATTGTAAAATCTCCCATTTCAATCAGATTCGCTGCTTGTAGTTTCTGTTCATTCTGGGAATGTACATAATTCTCCAATTCCATGTTTCCCTATATCTACTAATTTCTACTGTTCAACAACATTAATGTCTCCATCTCTCACAATATCCACGTTTAAAACGACTCCTGGTTCATCTGAAACTGAAAAATCACTTCTCTATTTTTCAGTATACCTTGTTGTCTGTATCTTCCAAATGCTCGATTCTCAGCAGTTTGTCAATTCAGCACATTCCCAGCTTGCCAGCATTCAACGCAACATCAGTTTCTCGATATCCTTCAATTTAAGAAAACTTGTTTCTCAGTATCTTGCAAAATATCAATTTCTAGCAATTGATCAAATTCTGGCATTTTCTCTATCTCCTCATGTTTCGCATTTCCAAACTTTATAAAATCTCCCAATTCAATGAAATTCACTGCTTATAGCTTCTGTTCATTCGGTGAATGTACAAAATTATCCATTTCCATCAGCTTCCCTAAATCTACTAATTTCTACTCTTCAAATGCATTAATGTCTCTATCTATCACAATATCCACATTTACAATGACTCCTCGTTCATCTGAAAATGATAAATCTCAGTTTCTCTATTTTTCAGTATACCTAGATATCTGTATCTTCTAAATGTTCGATTTTCATCAGTTTGTCAATTTAGCACATTTGCAGGTTCTCAGCATTCAACGCAACATCAGTTTCTTCATATCCTTCAATTTAAGTAAACTCGTTTCCCAGTATCTAGCCAAATATCAATTTCAAGCAATTGATCAAATTCTGGCAATTTCTCTATCTCCTCATGTTTCCCATTTCCCATATGTGAAAAATCTCCCATTTCAATGAGATTCACTGCTTGTAGTTTCTGTTCATTCTGTGAATGTACAAAATTCTCCAATTCCATCAGTATCCCTTTATCTACTAATTTCTACTGTTCAACTGCATTAATGTCTCTATCTCTCACAATATCCACATTTACAACGACTCCTGGTTCATCTGAAACTGAAAAATGTCAGTTTCTCTATTTTTCAGTATACCTTGTTCTCTGTATCTTCCAAATGCTCGATTTTCAACAGTTTGTCAATTCAGCACATTCCCAGCTTGCCAGCATTCAACGCAACATCCGTTTCTCGATATCCTTCAATTTCAGAAGACTTGTTTCTCAGTATCTAGCAAAATATCAATTTCTAGCATTTGATCAAATTCTGGCAGTTTCTATATCTCCTCATGTTACCCATTTCCCATATTTGTAAAATCTCCAATTTCGATGAGATTTGCTGCTCGTAACTTCTGTTCATTCTGTGAATGCACGAAATTCTCCATTTCCATCAGTTTCCCTAAATCTACTAATTTCAACTGTTCAACTGCATTAATATCTATATCTCTCAAAATATCCACATTTGCAACGAATCCTCGTTCATCTGAAACTGAAAAATCTCAGTTTCTCTATTTTTCAGTATACCTTGTTGTCTGTATCTTTCAAATGCTCGATTTTCAGCAGTTTGTCAATTCAGCACATTCGCAGCTTCTCAGCATTCAACACAACATCGGTTGCTCGATATCCTTCAATTTAAGAAAACTTGTTTCTCAGTATCTAGCAAAATATCAATTTCTAGCAATTGATCAAATTCTGGCATTTTCCCTATCTCCTCATGTTACCCATTTCCCATAATTGTAAAATCTCCCATTTCAATCAGATTCGCTGCTTGTAGTTTCTGTTCATTCTGTGAATGTACAAAATTCTCCAATTCCATGTTTCCCTATATCTACTAATTTTTACTGTTCAACTGCATTAATGTCTCTATCTCTCACAATATCCACATTTACAACCACTCCTCGTTCATCTGAAACTGAAAATTCTCAGTTTCTCTATTTATCAGTATACCTTGTTCTCTGTATCTTGCAAATGCTCAATTATCAGCAGTTTGTCAAGTCAGCACATTTCCAGCTTCTCAGCATTCAACGCAGCATCAGTATCTCGATATCCTTCAATTTAAGAAAACTTGTTTCTCAGTAACTAGCAAAATATCAATTTCTAGCAATTGATCAAATTCTGGCATTTTCCCTATCTCCTCATGTTACCCATTTCCCATAATTGTAAAATCTCCCATTTCAATCAGATTCGCTGCTTGTAGTTTCTGTTCATTCTGTGAATGTACAAAATTCTCCAATTCCATGTTTCCCTATATCTACTAATTTTTACTGTTCCACTGCATTAATGTCTCTATCTCTCACAATATCCACATTTACAACGACTCCTGGTTCATCTGAAACTGAATAATCTCTGCTTCTCTATTTGGCAGTATACCTTGTTGTCTGTATCTTCCAAATGCTCGATTTTCAGCAGTTTGTCAAGTCAGCACATTTCCAGCTTCTCAGCATTCAACGCAACATCAGTTTCTCCATATCCTTCAATTTAAGTAAACTCGTTTCTCAGTATCTAGCAAAATATCAATTTCAAGCAGTTGATCAAATTCTGGCATTTTCTCTATCTCCTCATGTTTCCCATTTCCCATATTTGTAAAATCTCCCATTTCAATGAGATTCGCTGCTTGTAGTTTCTGTTCATTCTGTGGAAGTACAAAATTCTCCAATTCCATCAGCTTCCCTTTATCTTCCAATTTCAACTGTTCAACTGCAATAATGTCTCCATCCCTCACAATATCCATGTTTAAAACGACTCCTCGTTTATCTGAAGCTGAGCAATCTCAGTTTCTCTATTTTTCAGTATACCTTGTTATCGGTATATTCCAAATGATCGGTTTTCAGCAGTTTGCCAATTCAGCACATTTCCAGCATCTCGGCATTTAACGCAACATCAGTTTCTCCATATCCTTCAATTTAAGAAAACTTGTTTCTCAGTATCTAGCAATATATCAATTTCTAGCAATTGATCAAATTCTGGCATTTTCCCTATCTCCTCATGTTACCCAATTCCCACAATTGTAAAATCTCCCATTTCAATCAGATTCGCTGCTTGTAGTTTCTGTTCATTCTGGGAATGTACAAAATTCTCCAATTCCATCTTTCCCTATATCTACTAATTTCTACTGTTCCACTGCATTAATGTCTCTATCTCTCACAATATCCACATATACAACGAATCCTCGTTCATCTGAAAATGAAAAATCTCTGTTTCTCTATTTTTCAGTATACCTTGTTGTCTGTATCTTCCAAATGCTCGATTCTCAGCAGTTTGTCAATTCAGCACATTCCCAGCTTGCCAGCATTCAACGCATCAGTTTCTCGATATCCTTCAATTTAAGAAAACTTGTTTCTCAGTATCTTGCAAAATATCAATTTCTAGCAATTGATCAAATTCTGGCATTTTCTCTATCTCCTCATGTTTTGCATTTCCAAACTTTATAAAATCTCCCAATTCAATGAAATTCACTGCTTATAGCTTCTGTTCATTCGGTGAATGTACAAAATTATCCATTTCCATCAGCTTCCCTAAATCTACTAATTTCTACTCTTCAAATGCATTAATGTCTCTATCTATCACAATATCCACATTTACAATGACTCCTCGTTCATCTGAAAATGATAAATCTCAGTTTCTCTACTTTTCAGTATACCTAGATATCTGTATCTTCTAAATGTTCGATTTTCATCAGTTTGTCAATTTAGCACATTTGCAGGTTCTCAGCATTCAACGCAACATCAGTTTCTTCATATCCTTCAATTTAAGTAAACTCGTTTCCCAGTATCTAGACAAATATCAATTTCAAGCAATTGATCAAATTCTGGCAATTTCTCTATCTCCTCATGTTTCCCATTTCCCATATGTGAAAAATCTCCCATTTCAATGAGATTCACTGCTTGTAGTTTCTGTTCATTCTGTGAATGTACAAAATTCTCCAATTCCATCAGTATCCCTTTATCTACTAATTTCTACTGTTCAACTGCATTAATGTCTCTATCTCTCACAATATCCACATTTACAACGACTCCTGGTTCATCTGAAACTGAAAAATGTCAGTTTCTCTATTTTTCAGTATACCTTGTTCTCTGTATCTTCCAAATGCTCGATTTTCAACAGTTTGTCAATTCAGCACATTCCCAGCTTGCCAGCATTCAACGCAACATCCGTTTCTCGATATCCTTCAATTTAAGAAGACTTGTTTCTCAGTATCTAGCAAAATATCAATTTCTAGCATTTGATCAAATTCTGGCAGTTTCTATATCTCCTCATGTTACCCATTTCCCATATTTGTAAAATCTCCAATTTCGATGAGATTTGCTGCTCGTAACTTCTGTTCATTCTGTGAATGCACGAAATTCTCCATTTCCATCAGTTTCCCTAAATCTACTAATTTCAACTGTTCAACTGCATTAATATCTATATCTCTCAAAATATCCACATTTGCAACGAATCCTCGTTCATCTGAAACTGAAAAATCTCAGTTTCTCTATTTTTCAGTATACCTTGTTGTCTGTATCTTTCAAATGCTCGATTTTCAGCAGTTTGTCAATTCAGCACATTCGCAGCTTCTCAGCATTCAACACAACATCGGTTGCTCGATATCCTTCAATTTAAGAAAACTTGTTTCTCAGTATCTAGCAAAATATCAATTTCTAGCAATTGATCAAATTCTGGCATTTTCCCTATCTCCTCATGTTACCCATTTCCCATAATTGTAAAATCTCCCATTTCAATCAGATTCGCTGCTTGTAGTTTCTGTTCATTCTGTGAATGTACAAAATTCTCCAATTCCATGTTTCCCTATATCTACTAATTTTTACTGTTCAACTGCATTAATGTCTCTATCTCTCACAATATCCACATTTACAACGACTCCTCGTTCATCTGAAACTGAAAATTCTCAGTTTCTCTATTTATCAGTATACCTTGTTCTCTGTATCTTGCAAATGCTCAATTATCAGCAGTTTGTCAAGTCAGCACATTTCCAGCTTCTCAGCATTCAACGCAGCATCAGTATCTCGATATCCTTCAATTTAAGAAAACTTGTTTCTCAGTAACTAGCAAAATATCAATTTCTAGCAATTGATCAAATTCTGGCATTTTCCCTATCTCCTCATGTTACCCATTTCCCATAATTGTAAAATCTCCCATTTCAATCAGATTCGCTGCTTGTAGTTTCTGTTCATTCTGTGAATGTACAAAATTCTCCAATTCCATGTTTCCCTATATCTACTAATTTTTACTGTTCCACTGCATTAATGTCTCTATCTCTCACAATATCCACATTTACAACGACTCCTGGTTCATCTGAAACTGAATAATCTCTGCTTCTCTATTTGGCAGTATACCTTGTTGTCTGTATCTTCCAAATGCTCGATTTTCAGCAGTTTGTCAAGTCAGCACATTTCCAGCTTCTCAGCATTCAACGCAACATCAGTTTCTCCATATCCTTCAATTTAAGTAAACTCGTTTCTCAGTATCTAGCAAAATATCAATTTCAAGCAGTTGATCAAATTCTGGCATTTTCTCTATCTCCTCATGTTTCCCATTTCCCATATTTGTAAAATCTCCCATTTCAATGAGATTCGCTGCTTGTAGTTTCTGTTCATTCTGTGGAAGTACAAAATTCTCCAATTCCATCAGCTTCCCTTTATCTTCCAATTTCAACTGTTCAACTGCAATAATGTCTCCATCCCTCACAATATCCATGTTTAAAACGACTCCTCGTTTATCTGAAGCTGAGCAATCTCAGTTTCTCTATTTTTCAGTATACCTTGTTATCGGTATATTCCAAATGATCGGTTTTCAGCAGTTTGCCAATTCAGCACATTTCCAGCATCTCGGCATTTAACGCAACATCAGTTTCTCCATATCCTTCAATTTAAGAAAACTTGTTTCTCAGTATCTAGCAATATATCAATTTCTAGCAATTGATCAAATTCTGGCATTTTCCCTATCTCCTCATGTTACCCAATTCCCACAATTGTAAAATCTCCCATTTCAATCAGATTCGCTGCTTGTAGTTTCTGTTCATTCTGGGAATGTACAAAATTCTCCAATTCCATCTTTCCCTATATCTACTAATTTCTACTGTTCCACTGCATTAATGTCTCTATCTCTCACAATATCCACATATACAACGAATCCTAGTTCATCTGAAAATGAAAAATCTCTGTTTCTCTATTTTTCAGTATACCTTGTTGTCTGTATCTTCCAAATGCTCGATTCTCAGCAGTTTGTCAATTCAGCACATTCCCAGCTTGCCAGCATTCAACGCAACATCAGTTTCTCGATATCCTTCAATTTAAGAAAACTTGTTTCTCAGTATCTTGCAAAATATCAATTTCTAGCAATTGATCAAATTCTGGCATTTTCTCTATCTCCTCATGTTTCGCATTTCCAAACTTTATAAAATCTCCCAATTCAATGAAATTCACTGCTTATAGCTTCTGTTCATTCGGTGAATGTACAAAATTATCCATTTCCATCAGCTTCCCTAAATCTACTAATTTCTACTCTTCAAATGCATTAATGTCTCTATCTATCACAATATCCACATTTACAATGACTCCTCGTTCATCTGAAAATGATAAATCTCAGTTTCTCTATTTTTCAGTATACCTAGATATCTGTATCTTCTAAATGTTCGATTTTCATCAGTTTGTCAATTTAGCACATTTGCAGGTTCTCAGCATTCAACGCAACATCAGTTTCTTCATATCCTTCAATTTAAGTAAACTCGTTTCCCAGTATCTAGACAAATATCAATTTCAAGCAATTGATCAAATTCTGGCAATTTCTCTATCTCCTCATGTTTCCCATTTCCCATATGTGAAAAATCTCCCATTTCAATGAGATTCACTGCTTGTAGTTTCTGTTCATTCTGTGAATGTACAAAATTCTCCAATTCCATCAGTATCCCTTTATCTACTAATTTCTACTGTTCAACTGCATTAATGTCTCTATCTCTCACAATATCCACATTTACAACGACTCCTGGTTCATCTGAAACTGAAAAATGTCAGTTTCTCTATTTTTCAGTATACCTTGTTCTCTGTATCTTCCAAATGCTCGATTTTCAACAGTTTGTCAATTCAGCACATTCCCAGCTTGCCAGCATTCAACGCAACATCCGTTTCTCGATATCCTTCAATTTAAGAAGACTTGTTTCTCAGTATCTAGCAAAATATCAATTTCTAGCATTTGATCAAATTCTGGCAGTTTCTATATCTCCTCATGTTACCCATTTCCCATATTTGTAAAATCTCCAATTTCGATGAGATTTGCTGCTCGTAACTTCTGTTCATTCTGTGAATGCACGAAATTCTCCATTTCCATCAGTTTCCCTAAATCTACTAATTTCAACTGTTCAACTGCATTAATATCTATATCTCTCAAAATATCCACATTTGCAACGAATCCTCGTTCATCTGAAACTGAAAAATCTCAGTTTCTCTATTTTTCAGTATACCTTGTTGTCTGTATCTTTCAAATGCTCGATTTTCAGCAGTTTGTCAATTCAGCACATTCGCAGCTTCTCAGCATTCAACACAACATCGGTTGCTCGATATCCTTCAATTTAAGAAAACTTGTTTCTCAGTATCTAGCAAAATATCAATTTCTAGCAATTGATCAAATTCTGGCATTTTCCCTATCTCCTCATGTTACCCATTTCCCATAATTGTAAAATCTCCCATTTCAATCAGATTCGCTGCTTGTAGTTTCTGTTCATTCTGTGAATGTACAAAATTCTCCAATTCCATGTTTCCCTATATCTACTAATTTTTACTGTTCAACTGCATTAATGTCTCTATCTCTCACAATATCCACATTTACAACCACTCCTCGTTCATCTGAAACTGAAAATTCTCAGTTTCTCTATTTATCAGTATACCTTGTTCTCTGTATCTTGCAAATGCTCAATTATCAGCAGTTTGTCAAGTCAGCACATTTCCAGCTTCTCAGCATTCAACGCAGCATCAGTATCTCGATATCCTTCAATTTAAGAAAACTTGTTTCTCAGTAACTAGCAAAATATCAATTTCTAGCAATTGATCAAATTCTGGCATTTTCCCTATCTCCTCATGTTACCCATTTCCCATAATTGTAAAATCTCCCATTTCAATCAGATTCGCTGCTTGTAGTTTCTGTTCATTCTGTGAATGTACAAAATTCTCCAATTCCATGTTTCCCTATATCTACTAATTTTTACTGTTCCACTGCATTAATGTCTCTATCTCTCACAATATCCACATTTACAACGACTCCTGGTTCATCTGAAACTGAATAATCTCTGCTTCTCTATTTGGCAGTATACCTTGTTGTCTGTATCTTCCAAATGCTCGATTTTCAGCAGTTTGTCAAGTCAGCACATTTCCAGCTTCTCAGCATTCAACGCAACATCAGTTTCTCCATATCCTTCAATTTAAGTAAACTCGTTTCTCAGTATCTAGCAAAATATCAATTTCAAGCAGTTGATCAAATTCTGGCATTTTCTCTATCTCCTCATGTTTCCCATTTCCCATATTTGTAAAATCTCCCATTTCAATGAGATTCGCTGCTTGTAGTTTCTGTTCATTCTGTGGAAGTACAAAATTCTCCAATTCCATCAGCTTCCCTTTATCTTCCAATTTCAACTGTTCAACTGCAATAATGTCTCCATCCCTCACAATATCCATGTTTAAAACGACTCCTCGTTTATCTGAAGCTGAGCAATCTCAGTTTCTCTATTTTTCAGTATACCTTGTTATCGGTATATTCCAAATGATCGGTTTTCAGCAGTTTGCCAATTCAGCACATTTCCAGCATCTCGGCATTTAACGCAACATCAGTTTCTCCATATCCTTCAATTTAAGAAAACTTGTTTCTCAGTATCTAGCAATATATCAATTTCTAGCAATTGATCAAATTCTGGCATTTTCCCTATCTCCTCATGTTACCCAATTCCCACAATTGTAAAATCTCCCATTTCAATCAGATTCGCTGCTTGTAGTTTCTGTTCATTCTGGGAATGTACAAAATTCTCCAATTCCATCTTTCCCTATATCTACTAATTTCTACTGTTCCACTGCATTAATGTCTCTATCTCTCACAATATCCACATATACAACGAATCCTCGTTCATCTGAAAATGAAAAATCTCTGTTTCTCTATTTTTCAGTATACCTTGTTGTCTGTATCTTCCAAATGCTCGATTCTCAGCAGTTTGTCAATTCAGCACATTCCCAGCTTGCCAGCATTCAACGCAACATCAGTTTCTCGATATCCTTCAATTTAAGAAAACTTGTTTCTCAGTATCTTGCAAAATATCAATTTCTAGCAATTGATCAAATTCTGGCATTTTCTCTATCTCCTCATGTTTCGCATTTCCAAACTTTATAAAATCTCCCAATTCAATGAAATTCACTGCTTATAGCTTCTGTTCATTCGGTGAATGTACAAAATTATCCATTTCCATCAGCTTCCCTAAATCTACTAATTTCTACTCTTCAAATGCATTAATGTCTCTATCTATCACAATATCCACATTTACAATGACTCCTCGTTCATCTGAAAATGAAAAATCTCAGTTTCTCTATTTTTCAGTATACCTAGATATCTGTATCTTCTAAATGTTCGATTTTCATCAGTTTGTCAATTTAGCACATTTGCAGGTTCTCAGCATTCAACGCAACATCAGTTTCTTCATATCCTTCAATTTAAGTAAACTCGTTTCCCAGTATCTAGACAAATATCAATTTCAAGCAATTGATCAAATTCTGGCAATTTCTCTATCTCCTCATGTTTCCCATTTCCCATATGTGAAAAATCTCCCATTTCAATGAGATTCACTGCTTGTAGTTTCTGTTCATTCTGTGAATGTACAAAATTCTCCAATTCCATCAGTATCCCTTTATCTACTAATTTCTACTGTTCAACTGCATTAATGTCTCTATCTCTCACAATATCCACATTTACAACGACTCCTGGTTCATCTGAAACTGAAAAATGTCAGTTTCTCTATTTTTCAGTATACCTTGTTCTCTGTATCTTCCAAATGCTCGATTTTCAACAGTTTGTCAATTCAGCACATTCCCAGCTTGCCAGCATTCAACGCAACATCCGTTTCTCGATATCCTTCAATTTAAGAAGACTTGTTTCTCAGTATCTAGCAAAATATCAATTTCTAGCATTTGATCAAATTCTGGCAGTTTCTATATCTCCTCATGTTACCCATTTCCCATATTTGTAAAATCTCCAATTTCGATGAGATTTGCTGCTCGTAACTTCTGTTCATTCTGTGAATGCACGAAATTCTCCATTTCCATCAGTTTCCCTAAATCTACTAATTTCAACTGTTCAACTGCATTAATATCTATATCTCTCAAAATATCCACATTTGCAACGAATCCTCGTTCATCTGAAACTGAAAAATCTCAGTTTCTCTATTTTTCAGTATACCTTGTTGTCTGTATCTTTCAAATGCTCGATTTTCAGCAGTTTGTCAATTCAGCACATTCGCAGCTTCTCAGCATTCAACACAACATCAGTTTCTCGATATCCTTCAATTTAAGAAAACTTGTTTCTCAGTTTCTAGCAAAATATCAATTTCTAGCAATTGATCAAATTCTGGCATTTTTTCTATCTCCTCATGTTTCTCATTTCCCATATTTGTAAAATCTCCCATTTCAAAGAGATTCGCTGCTTGTATTTTCTGTTCATTCTGTGAATGCGCAAAATTCTCCAATTCCATCAGTTTCCCTTTATCTACTAATTTCTACTGTTCAACTGCATTAATGTCTCTATCTCTCACAATATCCACATTTACAACGACTCCTCGTTCATCTGAATCTGAGAATTCTCAGTTTCACTATTTTTAAGTATACCTTGTTCTCTGTATCTTCCAAGTTCTCAATTTTCAGCAGTTTGTCATGTCAGCACATTTCCAGCTTCTCAGCATTCAACACAACATCGGTTGCTCGATATCCTTCAATTTAAGAAAACTTGTTTCTCAGTATCTAGCAAAATATCAATTTCTAGCAATTGATCAAATTCTGGCATTTTCCCTATCTCCTCATGTTACCCATTTCCCATAATTGTAAAATCTCCCATTTCAATCAGATTCGCTGCTTGTAGTTTCTGTTCATTCTGTGAATGTACAAAATTCTCCAATTCCATGTTTCCCTATATCTACTAATTTTTACTGTTCCACTGCATTAATGTCTCTATCTCTCACAATATCCACATTTACAACGACTCCTGGTTCATCTGAAACTGAATAATCTCTGCTTCTCTATTTGGCAGTATACCTTGTTGTCTGTATCTTCCAAATGCTCGATTTTCAGCAGTTTGTCAAGTCAGCACATTTCCAGCTTCTCAGCATTCAACGCAACATCAGTTTCTCCATATCCTTCAATTTAAGTAAACTCGTTTCTCAGTATCTAGCAAAATATCAATTTCAAGCAGTTGATCAAATTCTGGCATTTTCTCTATCTCCTCATGTTTCCCATTTCCCATATTTGTAAAATCTCCCATTTCAATGAGATTCGCTGCTTGTAGTTTCTGTTCATTCTGTGGAAGTACAAAATTCTCCAATTCCATCAGCTTCCCTTTATCTTCCAATTTCAACTGTTCAACTGCAATAATGTCTCCATCCCTCACAATATCCATGTTTAAAACGACTCCTCGTTTATCTGAAGCTGAGCAATCTCAGTTTCTCTATTTTTCAGTATACCTTGTTATCGGTATATTCCAAATGATCGGTTTTCAGCAGTTTGCCAATTCAGCACATTTCCAGCATCTCGGCATTTAACGCAACATCAGTTTCTCCATATCCTTCAATTTAAGAAAACTTGTTTCTCAGTATCTAGCAATATATCAATTTCTAGCAATTGATCAAATTCTGGCATTTTCCCTATCTCCTCATGTTACCCAATTCCCACAATTGTAAAATCTCCCATTTCAATCAGATTCGCTGCTTGTAGTTTCTGTTCATTCTGGGAATGTACAAAATTCTCCAATTCCATCTTTCCCTATATCTACTAATTTCTACTGTTCCACTGCATTAATGTCTCTATCTCTCACAATATCCACATATACAACGAATCCTCGTTCATCTGAAAATGAAAAATCTCTGTTTCTCTATTTTTCAGTATACCTTGTTGTCTGTATCTTCCAAATGCTCGATTCTCAGCAGTTTGTCAATTCAGCACATTCCCAGCTTGCCAGCATTCAACGCAACATCAGTTTCTCGATATCCTTCAATTTAAGAAAACTTGTTTCTCAGTATCTTGCAAAATATCAATTTCTAGCAATTGATCAAATTCTGGCATTTTCTCTATCTCCTCATGTTTCGCATTTCCAAACTTTATAAAATCTCCCAATTCAATGAAATTCACTGCTTATAGCTTCTGTTCATTCGGTGAATGTACAAAATTATCCATTTCCATCAGCTTCCCTAAATCTACTAATTTCTACTCTTCAAATGCATTAATGTCTCTATCTATCACAATATCCACATTTACAATGACTCCTCGTTCATCTGAAAATGAAAAATCTCAGTTTCTCTATTTTTCAGTATACCTAGATATCTGTATCTTCTAAATGTTCGATTTTCATCAGTTTGTCAATTTAGCACATTTGCAGGTTCTCAGCATTCAACGCAACATCAGTTTCTTCATATCCTTCAATTTAAGTAAACTCGTTTCCCAGTATCTAGACAAATATCAATTTCAAGCAATTGATCAAATTCTGGCAATTTCTCTATCTCCTCATGTTTCCCATTTCCCATATGTGAAAAATCTCCCATTTCAATGAGATTCACTGCTTGTAGTTTCTGTTCATTCTGTGAATGTACAAAATTCTCCAATTCCATCAGTATCCCTTTATCTACTAATTTCTACTGTTCAACTGCATTAATGTCTCTATCTCTCACAATATCCACATTTACAACGACTCCTGGTTCATCTGAAACTGAAAAATGTCAGTTTCTCTATTTTTCAGTATACCTTGTTCTCTGTATCTTCCAAATGCTCGATTTTCAACAGTTTGTCAATTCAGCACATTCCCAGCTTGCCAGCATTCAACGCAACATCCGTTTCTCGATATCCTTCAATTTAAGAAGACTTGTTTCTCAGTATCTAGCAAAATATCAATTTCTAGCATTTGATCAAATTCTGGCAGTTTCTATATCTCCTCATGTTACCCATTTCCCATATTTGTAAAATCTCCAATTTCGATGAGATTTGCTGCTCGTAACTTCTGTTCATTCTGTGAATGCACGAAATTCTCCATTTCCATCAGTTTCCCTAAATCTACTAATTTCAACTGTTCAACTGCATTAATATCTATATCTCTCAAAATATCCACATTTGCAACGAATCCTCGTTCATCTGAAACTGAAAAATCTCAGTTTCTCTATTTTTCAGTATACCTTGTTGTCTGTATCTTTCAAATGCTCGATTTTCAGCAGTTTGTCAATTCAGCACATTCGCAGCTTCTCAGCATTCAACACAACATCAGTTTCTCGATATCCTTCAATTTAAGAAAACTTGTTTCTCAGTTTCTAGCAAAATATCAATTTCTAGCAATTGATCAAATTCTGGCATTTTTTCTATCTCCTCATGTTTCTCATTTCCCATATTTGTAAAATCTCCCATTTCAAAGAGATTCGCTGCTTGTATTTTCTGTTCATTCTGTGAATGCGCAAAATTCTCCAATTCCATCAGTTTCCCTTTATCTACTAATTTCTACTGTTCCACTGCATTAATGTCTCTATCTCTCACAATATCCACATTTACAACGACTCCTCGTTCATCTGAATCTGAGAATTCTCAGTTTCACTATTTTTAAGTATACCTTGTTCTCTGTATCTTCCAAGTTCTCAATTTTCAGCAGTTTGTCATGTCAGCACATTTCCAGCTTCTCAGCATTCAACACAACATCGGTTGCTCGATATCCTTCAATTTAAGAAAACTTGTTTCTCAGTATCTAGCAAAATATCAATTTCTAGCAATTGATCAAATTCTGGCATTTTCCCTATCTCCTCATGTTACCCATTTCCCATAATTGTAAAATCTCCCATTTCAATCAGATTCGCTGCTTGTAGTTTCTGTTCATTCTGTGAATGTACAAAATTCTCCAATTCCATGTTTCCCTATATCTACTAATTTTTACTGTTCCACTGCATTAATGTCTCTATCTCTCACAATATCCACATTTACAACGACTCCTGGTTCATCTGAAACTGAATAATCTCTGCTTCTCTATTTGGCAGTATACCTTGTTGTCTGTATCTTCCAAATGCTCGATTTTCAGCAGTTTGTCAAGTCAGCACATTTCCAGCTTCTCAGCATTCAACGCAACATCAGTTTCTCCATATCCTTCAATTTAAGTAAACTCGTTTCTCAGTATCTAGCAAAATATCAATTTCAAGCAGTTGATCAAATTCTGGCATTTTCTCTATCTCCTCATGTTTCCCATTTCCCATATTTGTAAAATCTCCCATTTCAATGAGATTCGCTGCTTGTAGTTTCTGTTCATTCTGTGGAAGTACAAAATTCTCCAATTCCATCAGCTTCCCTTTATCTTCCAATTTCAACTGTTCAACTGCAATAATGTCTCCATCCCTCACAATATCCATGTTTAAAACGACTCCTCGTTTATCTGAAGCTGAGCAATCTCAGTTTCTCTATTTTTCAGTATACCTTGTTATCGGTATATTCCAAATGATCGGTTTTCAGCAGTTTGCCAATTCAGCACATTTCCAGCATCTCGGCATTTAACGCAACATCAGTTTCTCCATATCCTTCAATTTAAGAAAACTTGTTTCTCAGTATCTAGCAATATATCAATTTCTAGCAATTGATCAAATTCTGGCATTTTCCCTATCTCCTCATGTTATCCAATTCCCACAATTGTAAAATCTCCCATTTCAATCAGATTCGCTGCTTGTAGTTTCTGTTCATTCTGGGAATGTACAAAATTCTCCAATTCCATCTTTCCCTATATCTACTAATTTCTACTGTTCCACTGCATTAATGTCTCTATCTCTCACAATATCCACATATACAACGAATCCTCGTTCATCTGAAAATGAAAAATCTCTGTTTCTCTATTTTTCAGTATACCTTGTTGTCTGTATCTTCCAAATGCTCGATTCTCAGCAGTTTGTCAATTCAGCACATTCCCAGCTTGCCAGCATTCAACGCAACATCAGTTTCTCGATATCCTTCAATTTAAGAAAACTTGTTTCTCAGTATCTTGCAAAATATCAATTTCTAGCAATTGATCAAATTCTGACATTTTCTCTATCTCCTCATGTTTCGCATTTCCAAACTTTATAAAATCTCCCAATTCAATGAAATTCACTGCTTATAGCTTCTGTTCATTCGGTGAATGTACAAAATTATCCATTTCCATCAGCTTCCCTAAATCTACTAATTTCTACTCTTCAAATGCATTAATGTCTCTATCTATCACAATATCCACATTTACAATGACTCCTCGTTCATCTGAAAATGATAAATCTCAGTTTCTCTATTTTTCAGTATACCTAGATATCTGTATCTTCTAAATGTTCGATTTTCATCAGTTTGTCAATTTAGCACATTTGCAGGTTCTCAGCATTCAACGCAACATCAGTTTCTTCATATCCTTCAATTTAAGTAAACTCGTTTCCCAGTATCTAGACAAATATCAATTTCAAGCAATTGATCAAATTCTGGCAATTTCTCTATCTCCTCATGTTTCCCATTTCCCATATGTGAAAAATCTCCCATTTCAATGAGATTCACTGCTTGTAGTTTCTGTTCATTCTGTGAATGTACAAAATTCTCCAATTCCATCAGTATCCCTTTATCTACTAATTTCTACTGTTCAACTGCATTAATGTCTCTATCTCTCACAATATCCACATTTACAACGACTCCTGGTTCATCTGAAACTGAAAAATGTCAGTTTCTCTATTTTTCAGTATACCTTGTTCTCTGTATCTTCCAAATGCTCGATTTTCAACAGTTTGTCAATTCAGCACATTCCCAGCTTGCCAGCATTCAACGCAACATCCGTTTCTCGATATCCTTCAATTTCAGAAGACTTGTTTCTCAGTATCTAGCAAAATATCAATTTCTAGCATTTGATCAAATTCTGGCAGTTTCTATATCTCCTCATGTTACCCATTTCCCATATTTGTAAAATCTCCAATTTCAATGAGATTTGCTGCTCGTAACTTCTGTTCATTCTGTGAATGCACGAAATTCTCCATTTCCATCAGTTTCCCTAAATCTACTAATTTCAACTGTTCAACTGCATTAATATCTATATCTCTCAAAATATCCACATTTGCAACGAATCCTCGTTCATCTGAAACTGAAAAATCTCAGTTTCTCTATTTTTCAGTATACCTTGTTGTCTGTATCTTTCAAATGCTCGATTTTCAGCAGTTTGTCAATTCAGCACATTCGCAGCTTCTCAGCATTCAACACAACATCAGTTTCTCGATATCCTTCAATTTAAGAAAATTTGTTTCTCAGTTTCTAGCAAAATATCAATTTCTAGCAATTGATCAAATTCTGGCATTTTTTCTATCTCCTCATGTTTCTCATTTCCCATATTTGTAAAATCTCCCATTTCAAAGAGATTCGCTGCTTGTATTTTCTGTTCATTCTGTGAATGCGCAAAATTCTCCAATTCCATCAGTTTCCCTTTATCTACTAATTTCTACTGTTCAACTGCATTAATGTCTCTATCTCTCACAATATCCACATTTACAACGACTCCTCGTTCATCTGAATCTGAGAATTCTCAGTTTCACTATTTTTAAGTATACCTTGTTCTCTGTATCTTCCAAGTTCTCAATTTTCAGCAGTTTGTCATGTCAGCACATTTCCAGCTTCTCAGCATTCAACACAACATCGGTTGCTCGATATCCTTCAATTTAAGAAAACTTGTTTCTCAGTATCTAGCAAAATATCAATTTCTAGCAATTGATCAAATTCTGGCATTTTCCCTATCTCCTCATGTTACCCATTTCCCATAATTGTAAAATCTCCCATTTCAATCAGATTCGCTGCTTGTAGTTTCTGTTCATTCTGTGAATGTACAAAATTCTCCAATTCCATGTTTCCCTATATCTACTAATTTTTACTGTTCCACTGCATTAATGTCTCTATCTCTCACAATATCCACATTTACAACGAATCCTCATTCATCTCAAAATGAAAAATCTCTGTTTCTCTATTTTTCAGTATACCTTGTTGTCTGTATCTTCCAAATGCTCGATTTTCAGCAGTTTGTCAATTCAGCACATTCCCAGCTTGCCAGCATTCAACGCAACATCAGTTTCTCGATATCCTTCAATTTAAGAAAACTCGTTTCTCAGTATCTAGCAAAATATCAATTTCTAGCGATTGATCAAAATCTGGCATTTTCTCTATCTCCTCATGTTACCCATTTCCCATATTTGTAAAATCTCCCATTTCGATGAGATTTGCTGCTCGTAGCTTCTTTTCATTCTGTGAATGTACAAAATTCTCCATTTCCATCAGTTTCCCTAAATCTACTAATTTCAACTGTTCAACTGCATTAATATCTACATCTATCAAAATATCCACATTTACAACGAATCCTCGTTCATCTGAAACTGAGGATTCTCAGTTTCTCTATTTTTAAGTATACCTTGTTCTCTGTATATTCCAAATCATCGGTTTTCAGCAATTTGTCAATTCAGCACATTTCCAGCTTCTCGGCATTCAACGCAACATTAATTTCTCCATATCCTTCAATTTAAGAAAACTTGTTTCTCAGTTTCTAGCGAACTTATCAATTTCTAGCGATTGACCAAAATCTGGCATTTTCTCTATCTCCTCATGTTTGCCATATCCCAACTTTATACAATCTCCCATTTCAATCAGATTCGCTGCTTGTAGCTTCTGTACATTCTGTGAATGTACAAAATTCACCATTTCCATCAGTTTCCCTTCATCTACTAATTTCTACTGTTCAACTGCATTAATGTCTCTATCTCTCACAATATCCACATTTACAACGAATCCTCGTTCATCCGAAACTGATAAATCTCTGTTTTTCTATTTTTCAGTATACCTTGTTGTCTGTATCTTTCAAATGCTCGATTTTCAGCAGTTTGTCAATTCAGCACATTCCCAGCTTCTTAGCATTCAACACAACATTAATTTCTCCATATCCTTCAATTTAAGAAAACTTGTTTCTCAGTTTCTAGCAAAATATCAATTTCTAGCAATTGATCAAATTCTCTCATTTTCCCTATCTCCTCATGTTTCCCTTTTCCCATATGTGAAAAATCTCCCATTTCAATGAGATTCACTGCTTGTAGTTTCTGTTCATTCTGTGAATGTACAAAATTCTCCAATTCCATCAGTATCCCTTTATCTACTAATTTCTACTGTTCAACTGCATTAATGTCTCTATCTCTCACAATATCCACATTTACAACGACTCCTCGTTCATCTGAAACTGAGAATTCGCAGTTTCTCTATTTTTCAGTATACCTTGTTCTCCCTATCTTCCAAATGCTCAATTTACAGCAGTTTGTCAAGTCAGCACATTTCCAGCTTCTCAGCATTCAACACAACATCAGTTGCTCGATATCCTTCAATTTAAGAAAACTTGTTTCTCAGTATCTAGCAAAATATCAATTTCTAGCAATTGATCAAATTCTGGCATTTTCCCTATCTCCTCATGTTACCCATTTCCCATAATTGTAAAATCTCCCATTTCAATCAGATTCGCTGCTTGTAGTTTCTGTTCATTCTGTGAATGTACAAAATTCTCCAATTCCATGTATCCCTATATCTACTAATTTCTACTGTTCAACAGCATTAATGTCTCCATCTCTCACAATATCCACGTTTAAAACGTCTCCTGGTTCATCTGAAACTGAAAAATCACTTCTTCTCTATTTTTCAGTATACCTTGTTGTCTGTATCTTCCAAATGCTCGATTTTCAGCAGTTTGTCAAGTCAGCGCATTTCAAGCTTCTCAGCATTCAACGCATCATCAGTTTCTTCATATCCTTCAATTTAAGTAAACTCGTTTCTCAGTATCTAGCCAAATCTCAATTTCAAGCAATTGATCAAATTCTGGCATTTTCTCTATCTCCTCATGTTTCCCATTTCCCATATGTGAAAAATCTCCCATTTCAATGAGATTCACTGCTTGTAGTTTCTGTTCATTCTGTGAATGTACAAAATTCGCCAATTCATTCAGTATCCCTTTATCTACTAATTTCTACAGTTCAACTGCATTCATGTCTCTATCTCTCACAATATCCACATTTACAATGACTCCTCGTTCTTCTGAAACTGAAAATTCTCAGTATCTCTATTTTTCAGTATACCATGTTCTCTGTATCTTCCAAATGCTCAATTTTCAGCAGTTTGTCAGGTCAGGACATTTCCAGCTTCTCAGCATTCAACGCAACATCAGTATCTCGATATCCTTCAATTTAAGAAAACTTGTTTCTCAGTATCTAGCAAAATATCAATTTCTAGCAATTGATCAAATTCTGGCATTTTCCCTATCTCCTCATGTTACCCATTTCCCACAATTGTAAAATCTCCCATTTCAATCAGATTCGCTGCTTGTAGTTTCTGTTCATTTTGTGAATGTACAAAATTCTCCAATTCCATGTTTCCCTATATCTACTAATTTCTACTGTTCAACTGCATTAATGTCTCCATCTCTCACAATATCCACGTTTAAAACGACTCCTGGTTCATCTGAAACTGAAAAATCACTTTTTCTCTATTTTTCAGTATACCTTGTTGTCTGTATCTTCCAAATGCTCGATTTTCAGCAGTTTGTCAAGTCAGCGCATTTCAAGCTTCTCAGCATTCAACGCAACATCAGTTTCTTCATATCCTTCAATTTAAGTAAACTCGTTTCTGAGTATCTAGCCAAATATCAATTTCAAGCAATTGATCAAATTCTGGCATTTTCTCTATCTCCTCATGTTTCCCATTTCCCATATTTGTAAAATCTCCCATTTCAATGAGATTCGCTGCTTGTAGTTTCTGTTCATTCTGTGAGTGTACAAAATTCTCCAATTCCCTTTATCTACTAATTTCTACAGTTCAACTGCATTAATGTCTCTATCTCTAACAATATCCACATTTACAACGACTCCTCGTTCATCTGAAACTGAAAATTCTCAGTTTCTCTATTTATCAGTATACCTTGTTCTCTGTATCTTCCAAATGCTCAATTATCAGCAGTTTGTCAAGTCAGCACATTTCCAGCTTCTCAGCATTCAACGCAACATCAGTATGTCGATATCCTTCAATTTAAGAAAACTTGTTTCTCAGTAACTAGCAAAATATCAATTTCTAGCAATTGATCAAATTCTGGCATTTTCCCTATCTCCTCATGTTACCCATTTCCCATAATTGTAAAATCTCCCATTTCAATCAGATTCGCTGCTTGTAGTTTCTGTTCATTCTGTGAATGTGCAAAATTCTCCAATTCCATGTTTCCCTATATCTACTAATTTTTACTGTTCCACTGCATTAATGTCTCTATCTCTCACAATATCCACATTTACAACGACTCCTGGTTCATCTGAAACTGAATAATCTCTGCTTCTCTATTTGGCAGTATACCTTGTTGTCTGTATCTTCCAAATGCTCGATTTTCAGCAGTTTGTCAAGTCAGCACATTTCCAGCTTCTCAGCATTCAACGCAACATCAGTTTCTCCATATCCTTCAATTAAAGTAAACTCGTTTCTCAGTATCTAGCCAAATATCAATTTCAAGCAATTGATCAAATTCTGGCAATTTCTCTATCTCCTCATGTTTCCCATTTCCCATATGTGAAAAATCTCCCATTTCAATGAGATTCACTGCTTGTAGTTTCTGTTCATTCTGTGAATGTACAAAATTCTCCAATTCCATCAGTATCCCTTTATCTACTAATTTCTACTGTTCAACTGCATTAATGTCTCTATCTCTCACAATATCCACATTTACAACGACTCCTCGTTCATCTGAAACTGAGAATTCGCAGTTTCTCTATTTTTCAGTATACCTTGTTCTCCCTATCTTCCAAATGCTCAATTTACAGCAGTTTGTCAAGTCAGCACATTTCCAGCTTCTCAGCATTCAACACAACATCGGTTGCTCGATATCCTTCAATTTAAGAAAACTTGTTTCTCAGTATCTAGCAAAATATCAATTTCTAGCAATTGATCAAATTCTGGCATTTTCCCTATCTCCTCATGTTACCCATTTCCCATAATTGTAAAATCTCCCATTTCAATCAGATTCGTTGCTTGTAGTTTCTGTTCATTCTGGGAATGTACAAAATTCTCCAATTCCATGTTTCCCTATATCTACTAATTTTTACTGTTCCACTGCATTAATGTCTCTATCTCTCACAAGATCCACATTTACAACGAATCCTCATTCATCTCAAAATGAAAAATCTCTGTTTCTCTATTTTTCAGTATACCTTGTTGTCTGTATCTTCCAAATGCTCGATTTTCAGCAGTTTGTCAATTCAGCACATTCCCAGCTTGCCAGCATTCAACGCAACATCAGTTTCTCGATATCCTTCAATTTAAGAAAACTCGTTTCTCAGTATCTAGCAAAATATCAATTTCTAGCGATTGATCAAAATCTGGCATTTTCTCTATCTCCTCATGTTACCCATTTCCCATATTTGTAAAATCTCCCATTTCGATGAGATTTGCTGCTCGTAGCTTCTTTTCATTCAGTGAATGTACAAAATTCTCCATTTCCATCAGTTTCCCTAAATCTACTAATTTCAACTGTTCAACTGCATTAATATCTACATCTATCAAAATATCCACATTTACAACGAATCCTCGTTCATCTGTAACTGAGGATTCTCAGTTTCTCTATTATTAAGTATACCTTGTTCTCTGTATATTCCAAATCATCGGTTTTCAGCAATTTGTCAATTCAGCACATTTCCAGCTTCTCGGCATTCAACGCAACATTAATTTCTCCATATCCTTCAATTTAAGAAAACTTGTTTCTCAGTTTCTAGCGAACTTATCAATTTCTAGCAATTGATCAAATTCTGGCATTTTCTCTATCTCCTCATGTTTGCCATATCCCAACTTTATACAATCTCCCATTTCAATCAGATTCGCTGCTTGTAGCTTCTGTACATTCTGTGAATGTACAAAATTCACCATTTCCATCAGTTTCCCTTCATCTACTAATTTCTACTGTTCAACTGCATTAATGTCTCTATCTCTCACAATATCCACATTTACAACGAATCCTCGTTCATCCGAAACTGATAAATCTCTGTTTTTCTATTTTTCAGTATACCTTGTTGTCTGTATCTTTCAAATGCTCGATTTTCAGCAGTTTGTCAATTCAGCACATTCCCAGCTTCTTAGCATTCAACACAACATCAGTTTCTCCATATCCTTCAATATAAGAAAACTTGTTTCTCAGTTTCTAGCAAAATATCAATTTCTAGCAATTGATCAAATTCTGGCATTTTCCCTATCTCCTCATGTTTCCCATTTCCCATATGTGAAAAATCTCCCATTTCAATGAAATTCACTGCTTGTAGTTTCTGTTCATTCTGTGAATGTACAAAATTCTCCAATTCCATCAGTATCCCTTTATCTACTAATTTCTACTTTTCAACTGCATTCATGTCTCTATGCCTCACAATATCCACATTTACAATGACTCCTCGTTCATCTGAAACTGAAAATTCTCAGTTTCTCTATTTTTCAGTATACCATGTTCTCTGTATCTTCCAAATGCTCAATTTTCAGCAGTTTGTCAAGTCAGGACATTTCCAGCTTCTCAGCATTCAACGCAACATCAGTATCTCGATATCCTTCAATTTAAGATAACTTGTTTCTCAGTATCTAGCAAAATATCAATTTCTAGCAATTGATCAAATTCTGGCATTTTCCCTATCTCCTCATGTTACCCATTTCCCACAATTGTAAAATCTCCCATTTCAATCAGATTCGCTGCTTGTAGTTTCTGTTCATTTTGTGAATGTACAAAATTCTCCAATTCCATGTTTCCCTATATCTACTAATTTCTACTGTTCAACTGCATTAATGTCTCCATCTCTCACAATATCCACGTTTAAAACGACTCCTGGTTCATCTGAAACTGAAAAATCACTTTTTCTCTATTTTTCAGTATACCTTGTTGTCTGTATCTTCCAAATGCTCGATTTTCAGCAGTTTGTCAAGTCAGCGCATTTCAAGCTTCTTAGCATTCAACGCAACATCAGTTTCTTCATATCCTTCAATTTAAGTAAACTCGTTTCTGAGTATCTAGCCAAATATCAATTTCAAGCAATTGATCAAATTCTGGCATTTTCTCTATCTCCTCATGTTTCCCATTTCCCATATTTGTAAAATCTCCCATTTCAATGAGATTCGCTGCTTGTAGTTTCTGTTCATTCTGTGAGTGTACAAAATTCTCCAATTCCCTTTATCTACTAATTTCTACAGTTCAACTGCATTAATGTCTCTATCTCTAACAATATCCACATTTACAACGACTCCTCGTTCATCTGAAACTGAAAATTCTCAGTTTCTCTATTTATCAGTATACCTTGTTCTCTGTATCTTCCAAATGCTCAATTATCAGCAGTTTGTCAAGTCAGCACATTTCCAGCTTCTCAGCATTCAACGCAACATCAGTATCTCGATATCCTTCAATTTAAGAAAACTTGTTTCTCAGTAACTAGCAAAATATCAATTTCTAGCAATTGATCAAATTCTGGCATTTTCCCTATCTCCTCATGTTACCCATTTCCCATAATTGTAAAATCTCCCATTTCAATCAGATTCGCTGCTTGTAGTTTCTGTTCATTCTGTGAATGTACAAAATTCTCCAATTCCATGTTTCCCTATATCTACTAATTTTTACTGTTCCACTGCATTAATGTCTCTATCTCTCACAATATCCACATTTACAACGACTCCTGGTTCATCTGAAACTGAATAATCTCTGCTTCTCTATTTGGCAGTATACCTTGTTGTCTGTATCTTCCAAATGCTCGATTTTCAGCAGTTTGTCAAGTCAGCACATTTCCAGCTTCTCAGCATTCAACGCAACATCAGTTTCTCCATATCCTTCAATTAAAGTAAACTCGTTTCTCAGTATCTAGCAAAATATCAATTTCAAGCAGTTGATCAAATTCTGGCATTTTCTCTATCTCCTCATGTTTCCCATTTCCCATATGTGAAAAATCTCCCATTTCAATGAGATTCACTGCTTGTAGTTTCTGTTCATTCTGTGAATGTACAAAATTCTCCAATTCCATCAGTATCCCTTTATCTACTAATTTCTACTGTTCAACTGCATTAATGTCTCTATCTCTCACAATATCCACATTTACAACGACTCCTCGTTCATCTGAAACTGAGAATTCGCAGTTTCTCTATTTTTCAGTATACCTTGTTCTCCCTATCTTCCAAATGCTCAATTTACAGCAGTTTGTCAAGTCAGCACATTTCCAGCTTCTCAGCATTCAACACAACATCAGTTGCTCGATATCCTTCAATTTAAGAAAACTTGTTTCTCAGTATCTAGCAAAATATCAATTTCTAGCAATTGATCAAATTCTGGCATTTTCCCTATCTCCTCATGTTACCCATTTCCCACAATTGTAAAATCTCCCATTTCAATCAGATTCGCTGCTTGTAGTTTCTGTTCATTTTGTGAATGTACAAAATTCTCCAATTCCATGTTTCCCTATATCTACTAATTTCTACTGTTCAACTGCATTAATGTCTCCATCTCTCACAATATCCACGTTTAAAACGACTCCTGGTTCATCTGAAACTGAAAAATCACTTTTTCTCTATTTTTCAGTATACCTTGTTGTCTGTATCTTCCAAATGCTCGATTTTCAGCAGTTTGTCAAGTCAGCGCATTTCAAGCTTCTTAGCATTCAACGCAACATCAGTTTCTTCATATCCTTCAATTTAAGTAAACTCGTTTCTGAGTATCTAGCCAAATATCAATTTCAAGCAATTGATCAAATTCTGGCATTTTCTCTATCTCCTCATGTTTCCCATTTCCCATATTTGTAAAATCTCCCATTTCAATGAGATTCGCTGCTTGTAGTTTCTGTTCATTCTGTGAGTGTACAAAATTCTCCAATTCCCTTTATCTACTAATTTCTACAGTTCAACTGCATTAATGTCTCTATCTCTAACAATATCCACATTTACAACGACTCCTCGTTCATCTGAAACTGAAAATTCTCAGTTTCTCTATTTATCAGTATACCTTGTTCTCTGTATCTTCCAAATGCTCAATTATAAGCAGTTTGTCAAGTCAGCACATTTCCAGCTTCTCAGCATTCAACGCAACATCAGTATGTCGATATCCTTCAATTTAAGAAAACTTGTTTCTCAGTAACTAGCAAAATATCAATTTCTAGGAATTGATCAAATTCTGGCATTTTCCCTATCTCCTCATGTTACCCATTTCCCATAATTGTAAAATCTCCCATTTCAATCAGATTCGCTGCTTGTAGTTTCTGTTCATTCTGTGAATGTACAAAATTCTCCAATTCCATGTTTCCCTGTATCTACTAATTTTTACTGTTCCACTGCATTAATGTCTCTATCTCTCACAATATGCACATTTACAACGACTCCTGGTTCATCTGAAACTGAATAATCTCTGCTTCTCTATTTGGCAGTATACCTTGTTGTCTGTATCTTCCAAATGCTCGATTTTCAGCAGTTTGTCAAGTCAGCACATTTCCAGCTTCTCAGCATTCAACGCAACATCAGTTTCTCCATATCCTTCAATTAAAGTAAACTCGTTTCTCAGTATCTAGCAAAATATCAATTTCAAGCAGTTGATCAAATTCTGGCATTTTCTCTATCTCCTCATGTTTCCCATTTCCCATATGTGAAAAATCTCCCATTTCAATGAGATTCACTGCTTGTAGTTTCTGTTCATTCTGTGAATGTACAAAATTCTCCAATTCCATCAGTATCCCTTTATCTACTAATTTCTACTGTTCAACTGCATTAATGTCTCTATCTCTCACAATATCCACATTTACAACGACTCCTCGTTCATCTGAAACTGAGAATTCGCAGTTTCTCTATTTTTCAGTATACCTTGTTCTCCCTCTCTTCCAAATGCTCAATTTACAGCAGTTTGTCAAGTCAGCACATTTCATGCTTCTCAGCATTCAACACAACATCAGTTGCTCGATATCCTTCAATTTAAGAAAACTTGTTTCTCAGTATCTAGCAAAATATCAATTTCTAGCAATTGATCAAATTCTGGCATTTTCCCTATCTCCTCATGTTACCCATTTCCCATAATTGTAAAATCTCCCATTTCAATCAGATTCGCTGCTTGTAGTTTCTGTTCATTCTGTGAATGTACAAAATTCTCCAATTCCATGTTTCCCTATATCTACTAATTTCTACTGTTCAACAGCATTAATGTCTCCATCTCTCACAATATCCACGTTTAAAACGTCTCCTGGTTCATCTGAAACTGAAAAATCACTTCTCTATTTTTCAGTATACCTTGTTGTCTGTATCTTCCAAATGCTCGATTTTCAGCAGTTTGTCAAGTCAGCGCATTTCAAGCTTCTCAGCATTCAACGCATCATCAGTTTCTTCATGTTCTTCAATTTAAGCAAACTCGTTTCTCAGTATCTAGCCAAATCTCAATTTCAAGCAATTGATCAAATTCTGGCATTTTCTCTATCTCCTCATGTTTCCCATTTCCCATATGTGAAAAATCTCCCATTTCAATGAGATTCACTGCTTGTAGTTTCTGTTCATTCTGTGAATGTACAAAATTCGCCAATTCATTCAGTATCCCTTTATCTACTAATTTCTACAGTTCAACTGCATTCATGTCTCTATCTCTCACAATATCCACATTTACAACGACTCCTCGTTCATCTGAAACTGAAAATTCTCAGTTTCTCTATTTTTCAGTATACCATGTTCTCTGTATCTTCCAAATGCTCAATTTTCAGCAGTTTGTCAAGTCAGGACATTTCCAGCTTCTCAGCATTCAACGCAACATCAGTATCTCGATATCCTTCAATTTAAGAAAACTTGTTTCTCAGTATCTAGCAAAATATCAATTTCTAGCAATTGATCAAATTCTGGCATTTTCCCTATCTCCTCATGTTACCCATTTCCCACAATTGTAAAATCTCCCATTTCAATCAGATTCGCTGCTTGTAGTTTCTGTTCATTTTGTGAATGTACAAAATTCTCCAATTCCATGTTTCCCTATATCTACTAATTTCTACTGTTCAACTGCATTAATGTCTCCATCTCTCACAATATCCACGTTTAAAACGACTCCTGGTTCATCTGAAACTGAAAAATCACTTTTTCTCTATTTTTCAGTATACCTTGTTGTCTGTATCTTCCAAATGCTCGATTTTCAGCAGTTTGTCAAGTCAGCGCATTTCAAGCTTCTCAGCATTCAACGCAACATCAGTTTCTTCATATCCTTCAATTTAAGAAAACTCGTTTCTGAGTATCTAGCCAAATATCAATTTCAAGCAATTGATCAAATTCTGGCATTTTCTCTATCTCCTCATGTTTCCCATTTCCCATATTTGTAAAATCTCCCATTTCAATGAGATTCGCTGCTTGTAGTTTCTGTTCATTCTGTGAGTGTACAAAATTCTCCAATTCCATCAGTTTCCCTTTATCTACTAACTTCTACTGTTCAACTGCATTAATGTCTCTATCTCTCACAATATCCACATTTACAACGACTCCTCGTTCATCTGAAACTGAAAATTCTCAGTTTCTCTATTTTTCAGTATACCATGTTCTCTGTATCTTCCAAATGCTCAATTTTCAGCAGTTTGTCAAGTCAGCACATTTCCAGCTTCTCAGCATTCAACGCAACATCAGTATCTCGATATCCTTCAATTTAAGAAAACTTGTTTCTCAGTATCTAGCAAAATATCAATTTCTAGCAATTGATCAAATTCTGGCATTTTCCCTATCTCCTCATGTTACCCATTTCCCACAATTGTAAAATCTCCCATTTCAATCAGATTCGCTGCTTGTAGTTTCTGTTCATTTTGTGAATGTACAAAATTCTCCAATTCCATGTTTCCCTATATCTACTAATTTCTACTGTTCAACTGCATTAATGTCTCCATCTCTCACAATATCCACGTTTAAAACGACTCCTGGTTCATCTGAAACTGAAAAATCACTTTTTCTCTATTTTTCAGTATACCTTGTTGTCTGTATCTTCCAAATGCTCGATTTTCAGCAGTTTGTCAAGTCAGCGCATTTCAAGCTTCTCAGCATTCAACGCAACATCAGTTTCTTCATATCCTTCAATTTAAGTAAACTCGTTTCTGAGTATCTAGCCAAATATCAATTTCAAGCAATTGATCAAATTCTGGCATTTTCTCTATCTCCTCATGTTTCCCATTTCCCATATTTGTAAAATCTCCCATTTCAATGAGATTCGCTGC
Source organism: Cetorhinus maximus (assembly GCF_964194155.1). NCBI lineage: Eukaryota > Metazoa > Chordata > Chondrichthyes > Lamniformes > Cetorhinidae > Cetorhinus > Cetorhinus maximus. Next base: position 180,797 of record NW_027596603.1, read on the forward strand.
TTGTAGTTTCTGTTCATTCTGTGAGTGTACAAAATTCTCCAATTCCCTTTATCTACTAATTTCTACAGTTCAACTGCATTAATGTCTCTATCTCTAACAATATCCACATTTACAACGACTCCTCGTTCATCTGAAACTGAAAATTCTCAGTTTCTCTATTTATCAGTATACCTTGTTCTCTGTATCTTCCAAATGCTCAATTATCAGCAGTTTGTCAAGTCAGCACATTTCCAGCTTCTCAGCATTCAACGCAACATCAGTATGTCGATATCCTTCAATTTAAGAAAACTTGTTTCTCAGTAACTAGCAAAATATCAATTTCTAGCAATTGATCAAATTCTGGCATTTTCCCTATCTCCTCATGTTACCCATTTCCCATAATTGTAAAATCTCCCATTTCAATCAGATTCGCTGCTTGTAGTTTCTGTTCATTCTGTGAATGTACAAAATTCTCCAATTCCATGTTTCCCTATATCTACTAATTTTTACTGTTCCACTGCATTAATGTCTCTATCTCTCACAATATCCACATTTACAACGACTCCTGGTTCATCTGAAACTGAATAATCTCTGCTTCTCTATTTGGCAGTATACCTTGTTGTCTGTATCTTCCAAATGCTCGATTTTCAGCAGTTTGTCAAGTCAGCACATTTCCAGCTTCTCAGCATTCAACGCAACATCAGTTTCTCCATATCCTTCAATTAAAGTAAACTCGTTTCTCAGTATCTAGCAAAATATCAATTTCAAGCAGTTGATCAAATTCTGGCATTTTCTCTATCTCCTCATGTTTCCCATTTCCCATATGTGAAAAATCTCCCATTTCAATGAGATTCACTGCTTGTAGTTTCTGTTCATTCTGTGAATGTACAAAATTCTCCAATTCCATCAGTATCCCTTTATCTACTAATTTCTACTGTTCAACTGCATTAATGTCTCTATCTCTCACAATATCCACATTTACAACGACTCCTCGTTCATCTGAAACTGAGAATTCGCAGTTTCTCTATTTTTCAGTATACCTTGTTCTCCCTATCTTCCAAATGCTCAATTTACAGCAGTTTGTCAAGTCAGCACATTTCCGACTTCTCAGCATTCAACACAACATCAGTTGCTCGATATCCTTCAATTTAAGAAAACTTGTTTCTCAGTATATAGCAAAATATCAATTTCTAGCAATTGATCAAATTCTGGCATTTTCCCTATCTCCTCATGTTACCCATTTCCCATAATTGTAAAATCTCCCATTTCAATCAGATTCGCTGCTTGTAGTTTCTGTTCATTCTGTGAATGTACAAAATTCTCCAATTCCATGTTTCCCTATATCTACTAATTTCTACTGTTCAACAGCATTAATGTCTCCATCTCTCACAATATCCACGTTTAAAACGTCTCCTGGTTCATCTGAAACTGAAAAATCACTTCTTCTCTATTTTTCAGTATACCTTGTTGTCTGTATCTTCCAAATGCTCGATTTTCAGCAGTTTGTCAAGACAGCGCATTTCAAGCTTCTCAGCATTCAACGCATCATCAGTTTCTTCATGTTCTTCAATTTAAGTAAACTCGTTTCTCAGTATCTAGCCAAATCTCAATTTCAAGCAATTGATCAAATTCTGGCATTTTCTCTATCTCCTCATGTTTCCCATTTCCCATATGTGAAAAATCTCCCATTTCAATGAGATTCACTGCTTGTAGTTTCTGTTCATTCTGTGAATGTACAAAATTCGCCAATTCATTCAGTATCCCTTTATCTACTAATTTCTACAGTTCAACTGCATTCATGTCTCTATCTCTCACAATATCCACATTTACAACGACTCCTCGTTCATCTGAAACTGAAAATTCTCAGTTTCTCTATTTTTCAGTATACCATGTTCTCTGTATCTTCCAAATGCTCAATTTTCAGCAGTTTGTCAAGTCAGGACATTTCCAGCTTCTCAGCATTCAACGCAACATCAGTATCTCGATATCCTTCAATTTAAGAAAACTTGTTTCTCAGTATCTAGCAAAATATCAATTTCTAGCAATTGATCAAATTCTGGCATTTTCCCTATCTCCTCATGTTACCCATTTCCCACAATTGTAAAATCTCCCATTTCAATCAGATTCGCTGCTTGTAGTTTCTGTTCATTTTGTGAATGTACAAAATTCTCCAATTCCATGTTTCCCTATATCTACTAATTTCTACTGTTCAACTGCATTAATGTCTCCATCTCTCACAATATCCACGTTTAAAACGACTCCTGGTTCATCTGAAACTGAAAAATCACTTTTTCTCTATTTTTCAGTATACCTTGTTGTCTGTATCTTCCAAATGCTCGATTTTCAGCAGTTTGTCAAGTCAGCGCATTTCAAGCTTCTCAGCATTCAACGCAACATCAGTTTCTTCATATCCTTCAATTTAAGTAAACTCGTTTCTGAGTATCTAGCCAAATATCAATTTCAAGCAATTGATCAAATTCTGGCATTTTCTCTATCTCCTCATGTTTCCCATTTCCCATATTTGTAAAATCTCCCATTTCAATGAGATTCGCTGCTTGTAGTTTCTGTTCATTCTGTGAGTGTACAAAATTCTCCAATTCCCTTTATCTACTAATTTCTACAGTTCAACTGCATTAATGTCTCTATCTCTAACAATATCCACATTTACAACGACTCCTCGTTCATCTGAAACTGAAAATTCTCAGTTTCTCTATTTATCAGTATACCTTGTTCTCTGTATCTTCCAAATGCTCAATTATCAGCAGTTTGTCAAGTCAGCACATTTCCAGCTTCTCAGCATTCAACGCAACATCAGTATGTCGATATCCTTCAATTTAAGAAAACTTGTTTCTCAGTAACTAGCAAAATATCAATTTCTAGCAATTGATCAAATTCTGGCATTTTCCCTATCTCCTCATGTTACCCATTTCCCATAATTGTAAAATCTCCCATTTCAATCAGATTCGCTGCTTGTAGTTTCGGTTCATTCTGTGAATGTACAAAATTCTCCAATTCCATGTTTCCCTATATCTACTAATTTTTACTGTTCCACTGCATTAATGTCTCTATCTCTCACAAGATCCACATTTACCACGAATCCTCATTCATCTCAAAATGAAAAATCTCTGTTTCTCTATTTTTCAGTATACCTTGTTGTCTGTATCTTCCAAATGCTCGATTTTCAGCAGTTTGTCAATTCAGCTCATTCCCAGCTTGCCAGCATTCAACGCAACATCAGTTTCTCGATATCCTTCAATTTAAGAAAACTCGTTTCTCAGTATCTAGCAAAATATCAATTTCTAGCGATTGATCAAAATCTGGCATTTTCTCTATCTCCTCATGTTACCCATTTCCCATATTTGTAAAATCTCCCATTTCGATGAGATTTGCTGCTCGTAGCTTCTTTTCATTCAGTGAATGTACAAAATTCTCCATTTCCATCAGTTTCCCTAAATCTACTAATTTCAACTGTTCAACTGCATTAATATCTACATCTATCAAAATATCCACATTTACAACGAATCCTCGTTCATCTGAAACTGAGGATTCTCAGTTTCTCTATTTTTAAGTATACCTTGTTCTCTGTATATTCCAAATCATCGGTTTTCAGCAATTTGTCAATTCAGCACATTTCCAGCTTCTCGGCATTCAACGCAACATTAATTTCTCCATATCCTTCAATTTAAGAAAACTTGTTTCTCAGTTTCTAGCGAACTTATCAATTTCTAGCAATTGATCAAATTCTGGCATTTTCTCTATCTCCTCATGTTTGCCATATCCCAACTTTATACAATCTCCCATTTCAATCAGATTCGCTGCTTGTAGCTTCTGTACATTCTGTGAATGTACAAAATTCACCATTTCCATCAGTTTCCCTTCATCTACTAATTTCTACTGTTCAACTGCATTAATGTCTCTATCTCTCACAATATCCACATTTACAACGAATCCTCGTTCATCCGAAACTGATAAATCTCTGTTTTTCTATTTTTCAGTATACCTTGTTGTCTGTATCTTTCAAATGCTCGATTTTCAGCAGTTTGTCAATTCAGCACATTCCCAGCTTCTTAGCATTCAACACAACATCAGTTTCTCCATATCCTTCAATATAAGAAAACTTGTTTCTCAGTTTCTAGCAAAATATCAATTTCTAGCAATTGATCAAATTCTGGCATTTTCCCTATCTCCTCATGTTTCCCATTTCCCATATGTGAAAAATCTCCCATTTCAATGAAATTCACTGCTTGTAGTTTCTGTTCATTCTGTGAATGTACAAAATTCTCCAATTCCATCAGTATCCCTTTATCTACTAATTTCTACTGTTCAACTGCATTAATGTCTCTATCTCTCACAATATCCACATTTACAACGACTCCTCGTTCATCTGAAACTGAGAATTCGCAGTTTCTCTATTTTTCAGTATACCTTGTTCTCCCTATCTTCCAAATGCTCAATTTACAGCAGTTTGTCAAGTCAGCACATTTCCAGCTTCTCAGCATTCAACACAACATCAGTTGCTCGATATCCTTCAATTTAAGAAAACTTGTTTCTCAGTATCTAGCAAAATATCAATTTCAAGCAATTGATCAAATTCTGGCATTTTCCCTATCTCCTCATGTTACCCATTTCCCATAATTGTAAAATCTCCCATTTCAATCAGATTCGCTGCTTGTAGTTTCTGTTCATTCTGTGAATGTAAAAAATTCTCCAATTCCATGTTTCCCTATATCTACTAATTTCTACTGTTCAACAGCATTAATGTCTCCATCTCTCACAATATCCACGTTTAAAACGTCTCCTGGTTCATCTGAAACTGAAAAATCACTTCTTCTCTATTTTTCAGTATACCTTGTTGTCTGTATCTTCCAAATGCTCGATTTTCAGCAGTTTGTCAAGTCAGCGCATTTCAAGCTTCTCAGCATTCAACGCATCATCAGTTTCTTCATATCCTTCAATTTAAGTAAACTCGTTTCTCAGTATCTAGCCAAATCTCAATTTCAAGCAATTGATCAAATTCTGGCATTTTCTCTATCTCCTCATGTTTCCCATTTCCCATATGTGAAAAATCTCCCATTTCAATGAGATTCACTGCTTGTAGTTTCTGTTCATTCTGTGAATGTACAAAATTCGCCAATTCATTCAGTATCCCTTTATCTACTAATTTCTACACTTCAACTGCATTCATGTCTCTATGCCTCACAATATCCACATTTACAATGACTCCTCGTTCATCTGAAACTGAAAATTCTCAGTTTCTCTATTTTTCAGTATACCATGTTCTCTGTATCTTTCAAATGCTCGATTTTCAGCAGTTTGTCAATTCTGCACATTCGCAGCTTCTCAGCATTCAACACAACATCAGTTTCTCGATATCCTTCAATTTAAGAAAACTTGTTTCTCAGTTTCTAGCAAAATATCAATTTCTAGCAATTGATCAAATTCTGGCATTTTTTCTATCTCCTCATGTTTCTCATTTCCCATATTTGTAAAATCTCCCATTTCAAAGAGATTCGCTGCTTGTATTTTCTGTTCATTCTGTGAATGCGCAAAATTCTCCAATTCCATCAGTTTCCCTTTATCTACTAATTTCTACTGTTCAACTGCATTAATGTCTCTATCTCTCACAATATCCACATTTACAACGACTCCTCGTTCATCTGAATCTGAGAATTCTCAGTTTCACTATTTTTAAGTATACCTTGTTCTCTGTATCTTCCAAGTTCTCAATTTTCAGCAGTTTGTCATGTCAGCACATTTCCAGCTTCTCAGCATTCAACACAACATCGGTTGCTCGATATCCTTCAATTTAAGAAAACTTGTTTCTCAGTATCTAGCAAAATATCAATTTCTAGCAATTGATCAAATTCTGGCATTTTCCCTATCTCCTCATGTTATCCATTTCCCATAATTGTAAAATCTCCCATTTCAATCAGATTCGCTGCTTGTAGTTTCTGTTCATTCTGTGAATGTACAAAATTCTCCAATTCCATGTTTCCTTATATCTACTAATTTTTACTGTTCAACTGCATTAATGTCTCTATCTCTCACAATATCCACATTTACAACGACTCCTCGTTCATCTGAAACTGAAAATTCTCAGTTTCTCTATTTATCAGTATACCTTGTTCTCTGTATCTTGCTCAATTATCAGCAGTTTGTCAAGTCAGCACATTTCCAGCTTCTCAGCATTCAACGCAACATCAGTATCTCGATATCCTTCAATTTAAGAAAACTTGTTTCTCAGTAACTAGCAAAATATCAATTTCTAGCAATTGATCAAATTCTGGCATTTTCCCTATCTCCTCATGTTACCCATTTCCCATAATTGTAAAATCTCCCATTTCAATCAGATTCGCTGCTTGTAGTTTCTGTTCATTCTGTGAATGTACAAAATTCTCCAATTCCATGTTTCCCTATATCTACTAATTTTTACTGTTCCACTGCATTAATGTCTCTATCTCTCACAATATCCACATTTACAACGACTCCTGGTTCATCTGAAACTGAATAATCTCTGCTTCTCTATTTGGCAGTATACCTTGTTGTCTGTATCTTCCAAATGCTCGATTTTCAGCAGTTTGTCAAGTCAGCACATTTCCAGCTTCTCAGCATTCAACGCAACATCAGTTTCTCCATATCCTTCAATTTAAGTAAACTCGTTTCTCAGTATCTAGCAAAATATCAATTTCAAGCAGTTGATCAAATTCTGGCATTTTCTCTATCTCCTCATGTTTCCCATTTCCCATATTTGTAAAATCTCCCATTTCAATGAGATTCGCTGCTTGTAGTTTCTGTTCATTCTGTGGAAGTACAAAATTCTCCAATTCCATCAGCTTCCCTTTATCTTCCAATTTCAACTGTTCAACTGCAATAATGTCTCCATCCCTCACAATATCCATGTTTAAAACGACTCCTCGTTTATCTGAAGCTGAGCAATCTCAGTTTCTCTATTTTTCAGTATACCTTGTTATCGGTATATTCCAAATGATCGGTTTTCAGCAGTTTGCCAATTCAGCACATTTCCAGCATCTCGGCATTTAACGCAACATCAGTTTCTCCATATCCTTCAATTTAAGAAAACTTGTTTCTCAGTATCTAGCAATATATCAATTTCTAGCAATTGATCAAATTCTGGCATTTTCCCTATCTCCTCATGTTACCCAATTCCCACAATTGTAAAATCTCCCATTTCAATCAGATTCGCTGCTTGTAGTTTCTGTTCATTCTGGGAATGTACAAAATTCTCCAATTCCATGTTTCCCTATATCTACTAATTTCTACTGTTCCACTGCATTAATGTCTCTATCTCTCACAATATCCACATATACAACGAATCCTCGTTCATCTGAAAATGAAAAATCTCTGTTTCTCTATTTTTCAGTATACCTTGTTGTCTGTATCTTCCAAATGCTCGATTCTCAGCAGTTTGTCAATTCAGCACATTCCCAGCTTGCCAGCATTCAACGCAACATCAGTTTCTCGATATCCTTCAATTTAAGAAAACTTGTTTCTCAGTATCTTGCAAAATATCAATTTCTAGCAATTGATCAAATTCTGGCATTTTCTCTATCTCCTCATGTTTCGCATTTCCAAACTTTATAAAATCTCCCAATTCAATGAAATTCACTGCTTATAGCTTCTGTTCATTCGGTGAATGTACAAAATTATCCATTTCCATCAGCTTCCCTAAATCTACTAATTTCTACTCTTCAAATGCATTAATGTCTCTATCTATCACAATATCCACATTTACAATGACTCCTCGTTCATCTGAAAATGATAAATCTCAGTTTCTCTACTTTTCAGTATACCTAGATATCTGTATCTTCTAAATGTTCGATTTTCATCAGTTTGTCAATTTAGCACATTTGCAGGTTCTCAGCATTCAACGCAACATCAGTTTCTTCATATCCTTCAATTTAAGTAAACTCGTTTCCCAGTATCTAGACAAATATCAATTTCAAGCAATTGATCAAATTCTGGCAATTTCTCTATCTCCTCATGTTTCCCATTTCCCATATGTGAAAAATCTCCCATTTCAATGAGATTCACTGCTTGTAGTTTCTGTTCATTCTGTGAATGTACAAAATTCTCCAATTCCATCAGTATCCCTTTATCTACTAATTTCTACTGTTCAACTGCATTAATGTCTCTATCTCTCACAATATCCACATTTACAACGACGCCTGGTTCATCTGAAACTGAAAAATGTCAGTTTCTCTATTTTTCAGTATACCTTGTTCTCTGTATCTTCCAAATGCTCGATTTTCAACAGTTTGTCAATTCAGCACATTCCCAGCTTGCCAGCATTCAACGCAACATCCGTTTCTCGATATCCTTCAATTTAAGAAGACTTGTTTCTCAGTATCTAGCAAATATCAATTTCTAGCATTTGATCAAATTCTGGCAGTTTCTATATCTCCTCATGTTACCCATTTCCCATATTTGTAAAATCTCCAATTTCGATGAGATTTGCTGCTCGTAACTTCTGTTCATTCTGTGAATGCACGAAATTCTCCATTTCCATCAGTTTCCCTAAATCTACTAATTTCAACTGTTCAACTGCATTAATATCTATATCTCTCAAAATATCCACATTTGCAACGAATCCTCGTTCATCTGAAACTGAAAAATCTCAGTTTCTCTATTTTTCAGTATACCTTGTTGTCTGTATCTTTCAAATGCTCGATTTTCAGCAGTTTGTCAATTCAGCACATTCGCAGCTTCTCAGCATTCAACTCAACATCAGTTTCTCGATATCCTTCAATTTAAGAAAACTTGTTTCTCAGTTTCTAGCAAAATATCAATTTCTAGCAATTGATCAAATTCTGGCATTTTTTCTATCTCCTCATGTTTCTCATTTCCCATATTTGTAAAATCTCCCATTTCAAAGAGATTCGCTGCTTGTATTTTCTGTTCATTCTGTGAATGCGCAAAATTCTCCAATTCCATCAGTTTCCCTTTATCTACTAATTTCTACTGTTCAACTGCATTAATGTCTCTATCTCTCACAATATCCACATTTACAACGACTCCTCGTTCATCTGAATCTGAGAATTCTCAGTTTCACTATTTTTAAGTATACCTTGTTCTCTGTATCTTCCAAGTTCTCAATTTTCAGCAGTTTGTCATGTCAGCACATTTCCAGCTTCTCAGCATTCAACACAACATCGGTTGCTCGATATCCTTCAATTTAAGAAAACTTGTTTCTCAGTATCTAGCAAAATATCAATTTCTAGCAATTGATCAAATTCTGGCATTTTCCCTATCTCCTCATGTTACCCATTTCCCATAATTGTAAAATCTCCCATTTCAATCAGATTCACTGCTTGTAGTTTCTGTTCATTCTGTGAATGTACAAAATTCTCCAATTCCATGTTTCCCTATATCTACTAATTTTTACTGTTCAACTGCATTAATGTCTCTATCTCTCACAATATCCACATTTACAACGACTCCTCGTTCATCTGAAACTGAAAATTCTCAGTTTCTCTATTTATCAGTATACCTTGTTCTCTGTATCTTGCAAATGCTCAATTATCAGCAGTTTGTCAAGTCAGCACATTTCCAGCTTCTCAGCATTCAACGCAACATCAGTATCTCGATATCCTTCAATTTAAGAAAACTTGTTTCTCAGTAACTAGCAAAATATCAATTTCTAGCAATTGATCAAATTCTGGCATTTTCCCTATCTCCTCATGTTACCCATTTCCCATAATTGTAAAATCTCCCATTTCAATCAGATTCGCTGCTTGTAGTTTCTGTTCATTCTGTGAATGTACAAAATTCTCCAATTCCATGTTTCCCTATATCTACTAATTTTTACTGTTCCACTGCATTAATGTCTCTATCTCTCACAATATCCACATTTACAACGACTCCTGGTTCATCTGAAACTGAATAATCTCTGCTTCTCTATTTGGCAGTATACCTTGTTGTCTGTATCTTCCAAATGCTCGATTTTCAGCAGTTTGTCAAGTCAGCACATTTCCAGCTTCTCAGCATTCAACGCAACATCAGTTTCTCCATATCCTTCAATTTAAGTAAACTCGTTTCTCAGTATCTAGCAAAATATCAATTTCAAGCAGTTGATCAAATTCTGGCATTTTCTCTATCTCCTCATGTTTCCCATTTCCCATATTTGTAAAATCTCCCATTTCAATGAGATTCGCTGCTTGTAGTTTCTGTTCATTCTGTGGAAGTACAAAATTCTCCAATTCCATCAGCTTCCCTTTATCTTCCAATTTCAACTGTTCAACTGCAATAATGTCTCCATCCCTCACAATATCCATGTTTAAAACGACTCCTCGTTTATCTGAAGCTGAGCAATCTCAGTTTCTCTATTTTTCAGTATACCTTGTTATCGGTATATTCCAAATGATCGGTTTTCAGCAGTTTGCCAATTCAGCACATTTCCAGCATCTCGGCATTTAACGCAACATCAGTTTCTCCATATCCTTCAATTTAAGAAAACTTGTTTCTCAGTATCTAGCAATATATCAATTTCTAGCAATTGATCAAATTCTGGCATTTTCCCTATCTCCTCATGTTACCCAATTCCCACAATTGTAAAATCTCCCATTTCAATCAGATTCGCTGCTTGTAGTTTCTGTTCATTCTGGGAATGTACAAAATTCTCCAATTCCATCTTTCCCTATATCTACTAATTTCTACTGTTCCACTGCATTAATGTCTCTATCTCTCACAATATCCACATATACAACGAATCCTCGTTCATCTGAAAATGAAAAATCTCTGTTTCTCTATTTTTCAGTATACCTTGTTGTCTGTATCTTCCAAATGCTCGATTCTCAGCAGTTTGTCAATTCAGCACATTCCCAGCTTGCCAGCATTCAACGCAACATCAGTTTCTCGATATCCTTCAATTTAAGAAAACTTGTTTCTCAGTATCTTGCAAAATATCAATTTCTAGCAATTGATCAAATTCTGGCATTTTCTCTATCTCCTCATGTTTCGCATTTCCAAACTTTATAAAATCTCCCAATTCAATGAAATTCACTGCTTATAGCTTCTGTTCATTCGGTGAATGTACAAAATTATCCATTTCCATCAGCTTCCCTAAATCTACTAATTTCTACTCTTCAAATGCATTAATGTCTCTATCTATCACAATATCCACATTTACAATGACTCCTCGTTCATCTGAAAATGAAAAATCTCAGTTTCTCTATTTTTCAGTATACCTAGATATCTGTATCTTCTAAATGTTCGATTTTCATCAGTTTGTCAATTTAGCACATTTGCAGGTTCTCAGCATTCAACGCAACATCAGTTTCTTCATATCCTTCAATTTAAGTAAACTCGTTTCCCAGTATCTAGACAAATATCAATTTCAAGCAATTGATCAAATTCTGGCAATTTCTCTATCTCCTCATGTTTCCCATTTCCCATATGTGAAAAATCTCCCATTTCAATGAGATTCACTGCTTGTAGTTTCTGTTCATTCTGTGAATGTACAAAATTCTCCAATTCCATCAGTATCCCTTTATCTACTAATTTCTACTGTTCAACTGCATTAATGTCTCTATCTCTCACAATATCCACATTTACAACGACTCCTGGTTCATCTGAAACTGAAAAATGTCAGTTTCTCTATTTTTCAGTATACCTTGTTCTCTGTATCTTCCAAATGCTCGATTTTCAACAGTTTGTCAATTCAGCACATTCCCAACTTGCCAGCATTCAACGCAACATCCGTTTCTCGATATCCTTCAATTTAAGAAGACTTGTTTCTCAGTATCTAGCAAAATATCAATTTCTAGCATTTGATCAAATTCTGGCAGTTTCTATATCTCCTCATGTTACCCATTTCCCATATTTGTAAAATCTCCAATTTCGATGAGATTTGCTGCTCGTAACCTCTGTTCATTCTGTGAATGCACGAAATTCTCCATTTCCATCAGTTTCCCTAAATCTACTAATTTCAACTGTTCCACTGCATTAATGTCTCTATCTCTCACAATATCCACATTTACAACGAATCCTCATTCATCTCAAAATGAAAAATCTCTGTTTCTCTATTTTTCAGTATACCTTGTTGTCTGTATCTTCCAAATGCTCGATTTTCAGCAGTTTGTCAATTCAGCACATTCCCAGCTTGCCAGCATTCAACGCAACATCAGTTTCTCGATATCCTTCAATTTAAGAAAACTCGTTTCTCAGTATCTAGCAAAATATCAATTTCTAGCGATTGATCAAAATCTGGCATTTTCTCTATCTCCTCATGTTACCCATTTCCCATATTTGTAAAATCTCCCATTTCGATGAGATTTGCTGCTCGTAGCTTCTTTTCATTCTGTGAATGTACAAAATTCTCCATTTCCATCAGTTTCGCTAAATCTACTAATTTCAACTGTTCAACTGCATTAATATCTACATCTATCAAAATATCCACATTTACAACGAATCCTCGTTCATCTGAAACTGAGGATTCTCAGTTTCTCTATTTTTAAGTATACCTTGTTCTCTGTATATTCCAAATCATCGGTTTTCAGCAATTTGTCAATTCAGCACATTTCCAGCTTCTCGGCATTCAACGCAACATTAATTTCTCCATATCCTTCAATTTAAGAAAACTTGTTTCTCAGTATCTAGCAAAATATCAATTTCTAGCGATTGACCAAAATCTGGCATTTTCTCTATCTCCTCATGTTTGCCATTTCCCAACTTATACAATCTCCCATTTCAATCAGATTCGCTGCTTGTAGCTTCTGTACATTCTGTGAATGTACAAAATTCACCATTTCCATCAGTTTCCCTTCATCTACTAATTTCTACTGTTCAACTGCATTAATGTCTCTATCTCTCACAATATCCACATTTACAACGAATCCTCGTTCATCCGAAACTGATAAATCTCTGTTTTTCTATTTTTCAGTATACCTTGTTGTCTGTATCTTTCAAATGCTCGATTTTCAGCAGTTTGTCAATTCAGCACATACCCAGCTTCTTAGCATTCAACACAACATTAATTTCTCCATATCCTTCAATTTAAGAAAACTTGTTTCTCAGTTTCTAGCAAAATATCAATTTCTAGCAATTGATCAAATTCTGGCATTTTCCCTATCTCCTCATGTTTCCCTTTTCCCATATGTGAAAAATCTCCCATTTCAATGAGATTCACTGCTTGTAGTTTCTGTTCATTCTGTGAATGTACAAAATTCTCCAATTCCATCAGTATCCCTTTATCTACTAATTTCTACTGTTCAACTGCATTAATGTCTCTATCTCTCACAATATCCACATTTACAACGACTCCTCGTTCATCTGAAACTGAGAATTCGCAGTTTCTCTATTTTTCAGTATACCTTGTTCTCCCTATCTTCCAAATGCTCAATTTACAGCAGTTTGTCAAGTCAGCACATTTCCAGCTTCTCAGCATTCAACACAACATCAGTTGCTCGATATCCTTCAATTTAAGAAAACTTGTTTCTCAGTATCTAGCAAAATATCAATTTCTAGCAATTGATCAAATTCTGGCATTTTCCCTATCTCCTCATGTTACCCATTTCCCATAATTGTAAAATCTCCCATTTCAATCAGATTCGCTGCTTGAAGTTTCTGTTCATTCTGTGAATGTAAAAAATTCTCCAATTCCATGTTTCCCTATATCTACTAATTTCTACTGTTCAACAGCATTAATGTCTCCATCTCTCACAATATCCACGTTTAAAACGTCTCCTGGTTCATCTGAAACTGAAAAATCACTTCGTCTCTATTTTTCAGTATACCTTGTTGTCTGTATCTTCCAAATGCTCGATTTTCAGCAGTTTGTCAAGTCAGCGCATTTCAAGCTTCTCAGCATTCAACGCATCATCAGTTTCTTCATATCCTTCAATTTAAGTAAACTCGTTTCTCAGTATCTAGCCAAATCTCAATTTCAAGCAATTGGTCAAATTCTGGCATTTTCTCTATCTCCTCATGTTTCCCATTTCCCATATGTGAAAAATCTCCCATTTCAATGAGATTCACTGCTTGTAGTTTCTGTTCATTCTGTGAATGTACAAAATTCGCCAATTCATTCAGTATCCCTTTATCTACTAATTTCTACAGTTCAACTTCATTCATGTCTCTATCTCTCACAATATCCACATTTACAATGACTCCTCGTTCATCTGAAACTGAAAATTCTCAGTTTCTCTATTTTTCAGTATACCATGTTCTCTGTATCTTCCAAATGCTCAATTTTCAGCAGTTTGTCAAGTCAGGACATTTCCAGCTTCTCAGCATTCAACGCAACATCAGTATCTCGATATCCTTCAATTTAAGAAAACTTGTTTCTCAGTATCTAGCAAAATATCAATTTCTAGCAATTGATCAAATTCTGGCAATTTCCCTATCTCCTCATGTTACCCATTTCCCACAATTGTAAAATCTCCCATTTCAATCAGATTCGCTGCTTGTAGTTTCTGTTCATTTTGTGAATGTACAAAATTCTCCAATTCCATGTTTCCCTATATCTACTAATTTCTAATGTTCAACTGCATTAATGTCTCCATCTCTCACAATATCGACGTTTAAAACGACTCCTGGTTCATCTGAAACTGAAAAATCACTTTTTCTCTATTTTTCAGTATACCTTGTTGTCTGTATCTTCCAAATGCTCGATTTTCAGCAGTTTGTCAAGTCAGCGCATTTCAAGCTTCTCAGCATTCAACGCAACATCAGTTTCTTCATATCCTTCAATTTAAGTAAACTCGTTTCTGAGTATCTAGCCAAATATCAATTTCAAGCAATTGATCAAATTCTGGCATTTTCTCTATCTCCTCATGTTTCCCATTTCCCATATTTGTAAAATCTCCCATTTCAATGAGATTCGCTGCTTGTAGTTTCTGTTCATTCTGTGAGTGTACAAAATTCTCCAATTCCCTTTATCTACTAATTTCTACAGTTCAACTGCATTAATGTCTCTATCTCTAACAATATCCACATTTACAACGACTCCTCGTTCATCTGAAACTGAAAATTCTCAGTTTCTCTATTTATCAGTATACCTTGTTCTCTGTATCTTCCAAATGCTCAATTATCAGCAGTTTGTCAAGTCAGCACATTTCCAGCTTCTCAGCATTCAACGCAACATCAGTATGTCGATATCCTTCAATTTAAGAAAACTTGTTTCTCAGTAACTAGCAAAATATCAATTTCTAGCAATTGATCAAATTCTGGCATTTTCCCTATCTCCTCATGTTACCCATTTCCCATAATTGTAAAATCTCCCATTTCAATCAGATTCGCTGCTTGTAGTTTCGGTTCATTCTGTGAATGTACAAAATTCTCCAATTCCATGTTTCCCTATATCTACTAATTTTTACTGTTCCACTGCATTAATGTCTCTATCTCTCACAATATCCACATTTACAATGACTCCTGGTTCATCTGAAACTGAATAATCTCTGCTTCTCTATTTGGCAGTATACCTTGTTGTCTGTATCTTCCAAATGCTCGATTTTCAGCAGTTTGTCAAGTCAGCACATTTCCAGCTTCTCAGCATTCAACGCAACATCAGTTTCTCCATATCCTTCAATTAAAGTAAACTCGTTTCTCAGTATCTAGCAAAATATCAATTTCAAGCAGTTGATCAAATTCTGGCAATTTCTCTATCTCCTCATGTTTCCCATTTCCCATATGTGAAAAATCTCCCATTTCAATGAGATTCACTGCTTGTAGTTTCTGTTCATTCTGTGAATGTACAAAATTCTCCAATTCCATCAGTATCCCTTTATCTACTAATTTCTACTGTTCAACTGCATTAATGTCTCTATCTCTCACAATATCCACATTTACAACGACTCCTCGTTCATCTGAAACTGAGAATTCGCAGTTTCTCTATTTTTCAGTATACCTTGTTCTCCCTATCTTCCAAATGCTCAATTTACAGCAGTTTGTGAAGTCAGCACATTTCCAGCTTCTCAGCATTCAACACAACATCGGTTGCTCGATATCCTTCAATTTAAGAAAACTTGTTTCTCAGTATCTAGCAAAATATCAATTTCTAGCAATTGATCAAATTCTGGCATTTTCCCTATCTCCTCATGTTACCCATTTCCCATAATTGTAAAATCTCCCATTTCAATCAGATTCGCTGCTTGTAGTTTCTGTTCATTCTGGGAATGTACAAAATTCTCCAATTCCATGTTTCCCTATATCTACTAATTTTTACTGTTCCACTGCATTAATGTCTCTATCTCTCACAAGATCCACATTTACAACGAATCCTCATTCATCTCAAAATGAAAAATCTCTGTTTCTCTATTTTTCAGTATACCTTGTTGTCTGTATCTTTCAAATGCTCGATTTTCAGCAGTTTGTCAATTCAGCACATTCCCAGCTTGCCAGCATTCAACGCAACATCAGTTTCTCGATATCCTTCAGTTTAAGAAAACTCGTTTCTCAGTATCTAGCAAAATATCAATTTCTAGCGATTGATCAAAATCTGGCATTTTCTCTATCTCCTCATGTTACCCATTTCCCATATTTGTAAAATCTCCCATTTCGATGAGATTTGCTGCTCGTAGCTTCTTTTCATTCAGTGAATGTACAAAATTCTCCATTTCCATCAGTTTCCCTAAATCTACTAATTTCAACTGTTCAACTGCATTAATATCTACATCTATCAAAATATCCACATTTACAACGAATCCTCGTTCATCTGAAACTGAGGATTCTCAGTTTCTCTATTTTTAAGTATACCTTGTTCTCTGTATATTCCAAATCATCGGTTTTCAGCAATTTGTCAATTCAGCACATTTCCAGCTTCTCGGCATTCAACGCAACATTAATTTCTCCATATCCTTCAATTTAAGAAAACTTGTTTCTCAGTTTCTAGCGAACTTATCAATTTCTAGCAATTGATCAAATTCTGGCATTTTCTCTATCTCCTCATGTTTGCCATATCCCAACTTTATACAATCTCCCATTTCAATCAGATTCGCTGCTTGTAGCTTCTGTACATTCTGTGAATGTACAAAATTCACCATTTCCATCAGTTTCCCTTCATCTACTAATTTCTACTGTTCAACTGCATTAATGTCTCTATCTCTCACAATATCCACATTTACAACGAATCCTCGTTCATCCGAAACTGATAAATCTCTGTTTTTCTATTTTTCAGTATACCTTGTTGTCTGTATCTTTCAAATGCTCGATTTTCAGCAGTTTGTCAATTCAGCACATTCCCAGCTTCTTAGCATTCAACACAACATCAGTTTCTCCATATCCTTCAATATAAGAAAACTTGTTTCTCAGTTTCTAGCAAAATATCAATTTCTAGCAATTGATCAAATTCTGGCATTTTCCCTATCTCCTCATGTTTCCCATTTCCCATATGTGAAAAATCTCCCATTTCAATGAAATTCACTGCTTGTAGTTTCTGTTCATTCTGTGAATGTACAAAATTCTCCAATTCCATCAGTATCCCTTTATCTACTAATTTCTACTGTTCAACTGCATTAATGTCTCTATCTCTCACAATATCCACATTTACAACGACTCCTCGTTCATCTGAAACTGAGAATTCGCAGTTTCTCAATTTTTCAGTATACCTTGTTCTCCCTATCTTCCAAATGCTCAATTTACAGCAGTTTGTCAAGTCAGCACATTTCCAGCTTCTCAGCATTCAACACAACATCAGTTGCTCGATATCCTTCAATTTAAGAAAACTTGTTTCTCAGTATCTAGCAAAATATCAATTTCTAGCAATTGATCAAATTCTGGCATTTTCCCTATCTCCTCATGTTACCCATTTCCCATAATTGTAAAATCTCCCATTTCAATCAGATTCGCTGCTTGTAGTTTCTGTTCATTCTGTGAATGTACAAAATTCTCCAATTCCATGTTTCCCTATATCTACTAATTTCTACTGTTCAACAGCATTAATGTCTCCATCTCTCACAATATCCACGTTTAAAACGTCTCCTGGTTCATCTGAAACTGAAAAATCACTTCTTCTCTATTTTTCAGTATACCTTGTTGTCTGTATCTTCCAAATGCTCGATTTTCAGCAGTTTGTCAAGTCAGCGCATTTCAAGCTTCTCAGCATTCAACGCATCATCAGTTTCTTCATATCCTTCAATTTAAGTAAACTCGTTTCTCAGTATCTAGCCAAATCTCAATTTCAAGCAATTGATCAAATTCTGGCATTTTCTCTATCTCCTCATGTTTCCCATTTCCCATATGTGAAAAATCTCCCATTTCAATGAGATTCACTGCTTGTAGTTTCTGTTCATTCTGTGAATGTACAAAATTCGCCAATTCATTCAGTATCCCTTTATCTACTAATTTCTACAGTTCAACTGCATTCATGTCTCTATCTCTCACAATATCCACATTTACAATGACTCCTCGTTCATCTGAAACTGAAAATTCTCAGTTTCTCTATTTTTCAGTATACCGTGTTCTCTGTATCTTCCAAATGCTCAATTTTCAGCAGTTTGTCAAGTCAGGACATTTCCAGCTTCTCAGCATTCAACGCAACATCAGTATCTCGATATCCTTCAATTTAAGAAAACTTGTTTCTCAGTATCTAGCAAAATATCAATTTCTAGCAATTGATCAAATTCTGGCATTTTCCCTATCTCCTCATGTTATCCATTTCCCACAATTGTAAAATCTCCCATTTCAATCAGATTCGCTGCTTGTAGTTTCTGTTCATTTTGTGAATGTACAAAATTCTCCAATTCCATGTTTCCCTATATCTACTAATTTCTACTGTTCAACTGCATTAATGTCTCCATCTCTCACAATATCCACGTTTAAAACGACTCCTGGTTCATCTGAAACTGAAAAATCACTTTTTCTCTATTTTTCAGTATACCTTGTTGTCTGTATCTTCCAAATGCTCGATTTTCAGCAGTTTGTCAAGTCAGCACATTTCCAGCTTCTCAGCATTCAACGCAACATCAGTTTCTCCATATCCTTCAATTTAAGTAAACTCGTTTCTCAGTATCTAGCAAAATATCAATTTCAAGCAATTGATCAAATTCTGGCATTTTCTCTATCTCCTCATGTTTCCCATTTCCCATATTTGTAAAATCTCCCATTTCAATGAGATTCGCTGCTTGTAGTTTCTGTTCATTCTGTGGAAGTACAAAATTCTCCAATTCCATCAGCTTCCCTTTATCTTCCAATTTCAACTGTTCAACTGCAATAATGTCTCCATCCCTCACAATATCCACGTTTAAAACGACTCCTCGTTTATCTGAAGCTGAGCAATCTCAGTTTCTCTATTTTTCAGTATACCTTGTTATCGGTATATTCCAAATGATCGGTTTTCAGCAGTTTGCCAATTCAGCACATTTCCAGCATCTCGGCATTTAACGCAACATCAGTTTCTCCATATCCTTCAATTTAAGAAAACTTGTTTCTCAGTATCTAGCAATATATCAATTTCTAGCAATTGATCAAATTCTGGCATTTTCCCTATCTCCTCATGTTACCCAATTCCCACAATTGTAAAATCTCCCATTTCAATCAGATTCGCTGCTTGTAGTTTCTGTTCATTCTGGGAATGTACAAAATTCTCCAATTCCATCTTTCCCTATATCTACTAATTTCTACTGTTCCACTGCATTAATGTCTCTATCTCTCACAATATCCACATATACAACGAATCTTCGTTCATCTGAAAATGAAAATTCTCAGTTTCTCTATTTTTCAGTATACCGTGTTCTCTGTATCTTCCAAATGCTCAATTTTCAGCAGTTTGTCAAGTCAGGACATTTCCAGCTTCTCAGCATTCAACGCAACATCAGTATCTCGATATCCTTCAATTTAAGAAAACTTGTTTCTCAGTATCTAGCAAAATATCAATTTCTAGCAATTGATCAAATTCTGGCATTTTCCCTATCTCCTCATGTTACCCATTTCCCACAATTGTAAAATCTCCCATTTCAATCAGATTCGCTGCTTGTAGTTTCTGTTCATTTTGTGAATGTACAAAATTCTCCAATTCCATGTTTCCCTATATCTACTAATTTCTACTGTTCAACTGCATTAATGTCTCCATCTCTCACAATATCCACATATACAACGACTCCTCGTTCATCTGAAACTGAGAATTGTCAGTTTCTCTATTTTTCAGTGTACCTTGTTGTCTGTCTGTTCCAAATGCTCGATTTTCAGCAGTTTGTCAAGTCAGCACATTTCCATCTTCTCGGCATTCAACGCAACATCAATTTCTCCATATCCTGCAATTTAAGAAAACTTGTTTCTCAGTATCTAGCAAAATATCAATTTCAAGCAATTGATCAAATTCTGGCATTTTCTCTATCTCCTCATGTTTCCCATTTCCCATATGTGAAAAATCTCCCATTTCAATGAGATTCACTGCTTGTAGTTTCTGTTCATTCTGTGAATGTACAAAATTCGCCAATTCATTCAGTATCCCTTTATCTACTAATTTCTACAGTTCAACTGCATTCATGTCTCTATCTCTCACAATATCCACATTTACAACGAATCCTCATTCATCTCAAAATGAAAAATCTCTGTTTCTCTATTTTTCAGTATACCTTGTTGTCTGTATCTTCCAAATGCTCGATTTTCAGCAGTTTGTCAATTCAGCACATTCCCAGCTTGCCAGCATTCAACGCAACATCAGTTTCTCGATATCCTTCAATTTAAGAAAACTCGTTTCTCAGTATCTAGCAAAATATCAATTTCTAGCGATTGATCAAAATCTGGCATTTTCTCTATCTCCTCATGTTACCCATTTCCCATATTTGTAAAATCTCCCATTTCGATGAGATTTGCTGCTCGTAGCTTCTTTTCATTCTGTGAATGTACAAAATTCTCCATTTCCATCAGTTTCGCTAAATCTACTAATTTCAACTGTTCAACTGCATTAATATCTACATCTATCAAAATATCCACATTTACAACGAATCCTCGTTCATCTGAAACTGAGGATTCTCAGTTTCTCTATTTTTAAGTATACCTTGTTCTCTGTATATTCCAAATCATCGGTTTTCAGCAATTTGTCAATTCAGCACATTTCCAGCTTCTCGGCATTCAACGCAACATTAATTTCTCCATATCCTTCAATTTAAGAAAACTTGTTTCTCAGTATCTAGCAAAATATCAATTTCTAGCGATTGACCAAAATCTGGCATTTTCTCTATCTCCTCATGTTTGCCATTTCCCAACTTATACAATCTCCCATTTCAATCAGATTCGCTGCTTGTAGCTTCTGTACATTCTGTGAATGTACAAAATTCACCATTTCCATCAGTTTCCCTTCATCTACTAATTTCTACTGTTCAACTGCATTAATGTCTCTATCTCTCACAATATCCACATTTACAACGAATCCTCGTTCATCCGAAACTGATAAATCTCTGTTTTTCTATTTTTCAGTATACCTTGTTGTCTGTATCTTTCAAATGCTCGATTTTCAGCAGTTTGTCAATTCAGCACATACCCAGCTTCTTAGCATTCAACACAACATTAATTTCTCCATATCCTTCAATTTAAGAAAACTTGTTTCTCAGTTTCTAGCAAAATATCAATTTCTAGCAATTGATCAAATTCTGGCATTTTCCCTATCTCCTCATGTTTCCCTTTTCCCATATGTGAAAAATCTCCCATTTCAATGAGATTCACTGCTTGTAGTTTCTGTTCATTCTGTGAATGTACAAAATTCTCCAATTCCATCAGTATCCCTTTATCTACTAATTTCTACTGTTCAACTGCATTAATGTCTCTATCTCTCACAATATCCACATTTACAACGACTCCTCGTTCATCTGAAACTGAGAATTCGCAGTTTCTCTATTTTTCAGTATACCTTGTTCTCCCTATCTTCCAAATGCTCAATTTACAGCAGTTTGTCAAGTCAGCACATTTCCAGCTTCTCAGCATTCAACACAACATCAGTTGCTCGATATCCTTCAATTTAAGAAAACTTGTTTCTCAGTATCTAGCAAAATATCAATTTCTAGCAATTGATCAAATTCTGGCATTTTCCCTATCTCCTCATGTTACCCATTTCCCATAATTGTAAAATCTCCCATTTCAATCAGATTCGCTGCTTGAAGTTTCTGTTCATTCTGTGAATGTAAAAAATTCTCCAATTCCATGTTTCCCTATATCTACTAATTTCTACTGTTCAACAGCATTAATGTCTCCATCTCTCACAATATCCACGTTTAAAACGTCTCCTGGTTCATCTGAAACTGAAAAATCACTTCGTCTCTATTTTTCAGTATACCTTGTTGTCTGTATCTTCCAAATGCTCGATTTTCAGCAGTTTGTCAAGTCAGCGCATTTCAAGCTTCTCAGCATTCAACGCATCATCAGTTTCTTCATATCCTTCAATTTAAGTAAACTCGTTTCTCAGTATCTAGCCAAATCTCAATTTCAAGCAATTGGTCAAATTCTGGCATTTTCTCTATCTCCTCATGTTTCCCATTTCCCATATGTGAAAAATCTCCCATTTCAATGAGATTCACTGCTTGTAGTTTCTGTTCATTCTGTGAATGTACAAAATTCGCCAATTCATTCAGTATCCCTTTATCTACTAATTTCTACAGTTCAACTTCATTCATGTCTCTATCTCTCACAATATCCACATTTACAATGACTCCTCGTTCATCTGAAACTGAAAATTCTCAGTTTCTCTATTTTTCAGTATACCATGTTCTCTGTATCTTCCAAATGCTCAATTTTCAGCAGTTTGTCAAGTCAGGACATTTCCAGCTTCTCAGCATTCAACGCAACATCAGTATCTCGATATCCTTCAATTTAAGAAAACTTGTTTCTCAGTATCTAGCAAAATATCAATTTCTAGCAATTGATCAAATTCTGGCAATTTCCCTATCTCCTCATGTTACCCATTTCCCACAATTGTAAAATCTCCCATTTCAATCAGATTCGCTGCTTGTAGTTTCTGTTCATTTTGTGAATGTACAAAATTCTCCAATTCCATGTTTCCCTATATCTACTAATTTCTAATGTTCAACTGCATTAATGTCTCCATCTCTCACAATATCGACGTTTAAAACGACTCCTGGTTCATCTGAAACTGAAAAATCACTTTTTCTCTATTTTTCAGTATACCTTGTTGTCTGTATCTTCCAAATGCTCGATTTTCAGCAGTTTGTCAAGTCAGCGCATTTCAAGCTTCTCAGCATTCAACGCAACATCAGTTTCTTCATATCCTTCAATTTAAGTAAACTCGTTTCTGAGTATCTAGCCAAATATCAATTTCAAGCAATTGATCAAATTCTGGCATTTTCTCTATCTCCTCATGTTTCCCATTTCCCATATTTGTAAAATCTCCCATTTCAATGAGATTCGCTGCTTGTAGTTTCTGTTCATTCTGTGAGTGTACAAAATTCTCCAATTCCCTTTATCTACTAATTTCTACAGTTCAACTGCATTAATGTCTCTATCTCTAACAATATCCACATTTACAACGACTCCTCGTTCATCTGAAACTGAAAATTCTCAGTTTCTCTATTTATCAGTATACCTTGTTCTCTGTATCTTCCAAATGCTCAATTATCAGCAGTTTGTCAAGTCAGCACATTTCCAGCTTCTCAGCATTCAACGCAACATCAGTATGTCGATATCCTTCAATTTAAGAAAACTTGTTTCTCAGTAACTAGCAAAATATCAATTTCTAGCAATTGATCAAATTCTGGCATTTTCCCTATCTCCTCATGTTACCCATTTCCCATAATTGTAAAATCTCCCATTTCAATCAGATTCGCTGCTTGTAGTTTCGGTTCATTCTGTGAATGTACAAAATTCTCCAATTCCATGTTTCCCTATATCTACTAATTTTTACTGTTCCACTGCATTAATGTCTCTATCTCTCACAATATCCACATTTACAATGACTCCTGGTTCATCTGAAACTGAATAATCTCTGCTTCTCTATTTGGCAGTATACCTTGTTGTCTGTATCTTCCAAATGCTCGATTTTCAGCAGTTTGTCAAGTCAGCACATTTCCAGCTTCTCAGCATTCAACGCAACATCAGTTTCTCCATATCCTTCAATTAAAGTAAACTCGTTTCTCAGTATCTAGCAAAATATCAATTTCAAGCAGTTGATCAAATTCTGGCAATTTCTCTATCTCCTCATGTTTCCCATTTCCCATATGTGAAAAATCTCCCATTTCAATGAGATTCACTGCTTGTAGTTTCTGTTCATTCTGTGAATGTACAAAATTCTCCAATTCCATCAGTATCCCTTTATCTACTAATTTCTACTGTTCAACTGCATTAATGTCTCTATCTCTCACAATATCCACATTTACAACGACTCCTCGTTCATCTGAAACTGAGAATTCGCAGTTTCTCTATTTTTCAGTATACCTTGTTCTCCCTATCTTCCAAATGCTCAATTTACAGCAGTTTGTGAAGTCAGCACATTTCCAGCTTCTCAGCATTCAACACAACATCGGTTGCTCGATATCCTTCAATTTAAGAAAACTTGTTTCTCAGTATCTAGCAAAATATCAATTTCTAGCAATTGATCAAATTCTGGCATTTTCCCTATCTCCTCATGTTACCCATTTCCCATAATTGTAAAATCTCCCATTTCAATCAGATTCGCTGCTTGTAGTTTCTGTTCATTCTGGGAATGTACAAAATTCTCCAATTCCATGTTTCCCTATATCTACTAATTTTTACTGTTCCACTGCATTAATGTCTCTATCTCTCACAAGATCCACATTTACAACGAATCCTCATTCATCTCAAAATGAAAAATCTCTGTTTCTCTATTTTTCAGTATACCTTGTTGTCTGTATCTTTCAAATGCTCGATTTTCAGCAGTTTGTCAATTCAGCACATTCCCAGCTTGCCAGCATTCAACGCAACATCAGTTTCTCGATATCCTTCAGTTTAAGAAAACTCGTTTCTCAGTATCTAGCAAAATATCAATTTCTAGCGATTGATCAAAATCTGGCATTTTCTCTATCTCCTCATGTTACCCATTTCCCATATTTGTAAAATCTCCCATTTCGATGAGATTTGCTGCTCGTAGCTTCTTTTCATTCAGTGAATGTACAAAATTCTCCATTTCCATCAGTTTCCCTAAATCTACTAATTTCAACTGTTCAACTGCATTAATATCTACATCTATCAAAATATCCACATTTACAACGAATCCTCGTTCATCTGAAACTGAGGATTCTCAGTTTCTCTATTTTTAAGTATACCTTGTTCTCTGTATATTCCAAATCATCGGTTTTCAGCAATTTGTCAATTCAGCACATTTCCAGCTTCTCGGCATTCAACGCAACATTAATTTCTCCATATCCTTCAATTTAAGAAAACTTGTTTCTCAGTTTCTAGCGAACTTATCAATTTCTAGCAATTGATCAAATTCTGGCATTTTCTCTATCTCCTCATGTTTGCCATATCCCAACTTTATACAATCTCCCATTTCAATCAGATTCGCTGCTTGTAGCTTCTGTACATTCTGTGAATGTACAAAATTCACCATTTCCATCAGTTTCCCTTCATCTACTAATTTCTACTGTTCAACTGCATTAATGTCTCTATCTCTCACAATATCCACATTTACAACGAATCCTCGTTCATCCGAAACTGATAAATCTCTGTTTTTCTATTTTTCAGTATACCTTGTTGTCTGTATCTTTCAAATGCTCGATTTTCAGCAGTTTGTCAATTCAGCACATTCCCAGCTTCTTAGCATTCAACACAACATCAGTTTCTCCATATCCTTCAATATAAGAAAACTTGTTTCTCAGTTTCTAGCAAAATATCAATTTCTAGCAATTGATCAAATTCTGGCATTTTCCCTATCTCCTCATGTTTCCCATTTCCCATATGTGAAAAATCTCCCATTTCAATGAAATTCACTGCTTGTAGTTTCTGTTCATTCTGTGAATGTACAAAATTCTCCAATTCCATCAGTATCCCTTTATCTACTAATTTCTACTGTTCAACTGCATTAATGTCTCTATCTCTCACAATATCCACATTTACAACGACTCCTCGTTCATCTGAAACTGAGAATTCGCAGTTTCTCAATTTTTCAGTATACCTTGTTCTCCCTATCTTCCAAATGCTCAATTTACAGCAGTTTGTCAAGTCAGCACATTTCCAGCTTCTCAGCATTCAACACAACATCAGTTGCTCGATATCCTTCAATTTAAGAAAACTTGTTTCTCAGTATCTAGCAAAATATCAATTTCTAGCAATTGATCAAATTCTGGCATTTTCCCTATCTCCTCATGTTACCCATTTCCCATAATTGTAAAATCTCCCATTTCAATCAGATTCGCTGCTTGTAGTTTCTGTTCATTCTGTGAATGTACAAAATTCTCCAATTCCATGTTTCCCTATATCTACTAATTTCTACTGTTCAACAGCATTAATGTCTCCATCTCTCACAATATCCACGTTTAAAACGTCTCCTGGTTCATCTGAAACTGAAAAATCACTTCTTCTCTATTTTTCAGTATACCTTGTTGTCTGTATCTTCCAAATGCTCGATTTTCAGCAGTTTGTCAAGTCAGCGCATTTCAAGCTTCTCAGCATTCAACGCATCATCAGTTTCTTCATATCCTTCAATTTAAGTAAACTCGTTTCTCAGTATCTAGCCAAATCTCAATTTCAAGCAATTGATCAAATTCTGGCATTTTCTCTATCTCCTCATGTTTCCCATTTCCCATATGTGAAAAATCTCCCATTTCAATGAGATTCACTGCTTGTAGTTTCTGTTCATTCTGTGAATGTACAAAATTCGCCAATTCATTCAGTATCCCTTTATCTACTAATTTCTACAGTTCAACTGCATTCATGTCTCTATCTCTCACAATATCCACATTTACAATGACTCCTCGTTCATCTGAAACTGAAAATTCTCAGTTTCTCTATTTTTCAGTATACCGTGTTCTCTGTATCTTCCAAATGCTCAATTTTCAGCAGTTTGTCAAGTCAGGACATTTCCAGCTTCTCAGCATTCAACGCAACATCAGTATCTCGATATCCTTCAATTTAAGAAAACTTGTTTCTCAGTATCTAGCAAAATATCAATTTCTAGCAATTGATCAAATTCTGGCATTTTCCCTATCTCCTCATGTTATCCATTTCCCACAATTGTAAAATCTCCCATTTCAATCAGATTCGCTGCTTGTAGTTTCTGTTCATTTTGTGAATGTACAAAATTCTCCAATTCCATGTTTCCCTATATCTACTAATTTCTACTGTTCAACTGCATTAATGTCTCCATCTCTCACAATATCCACGTTTAAAACGACTCCTGGTTCATCTGAAACTGAAAAATCACTTTTTCTCTATTTTTCAGTATACCTTGTTGTCTGTATCTTCCAAATGCTCGATTTTCAGCAGTTTGTCAAGTCAGCACATTTCCAGCTTCTCAGCATTCAACGCAACATCAGTTTCTCCATATCCTTCAATTTAAGTAAACTCGTTTCTCAGTATCTAGCAAAATATCAATTTCAAGCAATTGATCAAATTCTGGCATTTTCTCTATCTCCTCATGTTTCCCATTTCCCATATTTGTAAAATCTCCCATTTCAATGAGATTCGCTGCTTGTAGTTTCTGTTCATTCTGTGGAAGTACAAAATTCTCCAATTCCATCAGCTTCCCTTTATCTTCCAATTTCAACTGTTCAACTGCAATAATGTCTCCATCCCTCACAATATCCACGTTTAAAACGACTCCTCGTTTATCTGAAGCTGAGCAATCTCAGTTTCTCTATTTTTCAGTATACCTTGTTATCGGTATATTCCAAATGATCGGTTTTCAGCAGTTTGCCAATTCAGCACATTTCCAGCATCTCGGCATTTAACGCAACATCAGTTTCTCCATATCCTTCAATTTAAGAAAACTTGTTTCTCAGTATCTAGCAATATATCAATTTCTAGCAATTGATCAAATTCTGGCATTTTCCCTATCTCCTCATGTTACCCAATTCCCACAATTGTAAAATCTCCCATTTCAATCAGATTCGCTGCTTGTAGTTTCTGTTCATTCTGGGAATGTACAAAATTCTCCAATTCCATCTTTCCCTATATCTACTAATTTCTACTGTTCCACTGCATTAATGTCTCTATCTCTCACAATATCCACATATACAACGAATCTTCGTTCATCTGAAAATGAAAATTCTCAGTTTCTCTATTTTTCAGTATACCGTGTTCTCTGTATCTTCCAAATGCTCAATTTTCAGCAGTTTGTCAAGTCAGGACATTTCCAGCTTCTCAGCATTCAACGCAACATCAGTATCTCGATATCCTTCAATTTAAGAAAACTTGTTTCTCAGTATCTAGCAAAATATCAATTTCTAGCAATTGATCAAATTCTGGCATTTTCCCTATCTCCTCATGTTACCCATTTCCCACAATTGTAAAATCTCCCATTTCAATCAGATTCGCTGCTTGTAGTTTCTGTTCATTTTGTGAATGTACAAAATTCTCCAATTCCATGTTTCCCTATATCTACTAATTTCTACTGTTCAACTGCATTAATGTCTCCATCTCTCACAATATCCACATATACAACGACTCCTCGTTCATCTGAAACTGAGAATTGTCAGTTTCTCTATTTTTCAGTGTACCTTGTTGTCTGTCTGTTCCAAATGCTCGATTTTCAGCAGTTTGTCAAGTCAGCACATTTCCATCTTCTCGGCATTCAACGCAACATCAATTTCTCCATATCCTGCAATTTAAGAAAACTTGTTTCTCAGTATCTAGCAAAATATCAATTTCAAGCAATTGATCAAATTCTGGCATTTTCTCTATCTCCTCATGTTTCCCATTTCCCATATGTGAAAAATCTCCCATTTCAATGAGATTCACTGCTTGTAGTTTCTGTTCATTCTGTGAATGTACAAAATTCGCCAATTCATTCAGTATCCCTTTATCTACTAATTTCTACAGTTCAACTGCATTCATGTCTCTATCTCTCACAATATCCACATTTACAATGACTCCTCGTTCATCTGAAACTGAAAATTCTCAGTTTCTCTATTTTTCAGTATACCGTGTTCTCTGTATCTTCCAAATGCTCAATTTTCAGCAGTTTGTCAAGTCAGGACATTTCCAGCTTCTCAGCATTCAACGCAACATCAGTATCTCGATATCCTTCAATTTAAGAAAACTTGTTTCTCAGTATCTAGCAAAATATCAATTTCTAGCAATTGATCAAATTCTGGCATTTTCCCTATCTCCTCATGTTACCCATTTCCCACAATTGTAAAATCTCCCATTTCAATCAGATTCGCTGCTTGTAGTTTCTGTTCATTTTGTGAATGTACAAAATTCTCCAATTCCATGTTTCCCTATATCTACTAATTTCTACTGTTCAACTGCATTAATGTCTCCATCTCTCACAATATCCACGTTTAAAACGACTCCTGGTTCATCTGAAACTGAAAAATCACTTTTTCTCTATTTTTCAGTATACCTTGTTGTCTGTATCTTCCAAATGCTCGATTTTCAGCAGTTTGTCAAGTCAGCACATTTCCAGCTTCTCAGCATTCAACGCAACATCAGTTTCTCCATATCCTTCAATTTAAGTAAACTCGTTTCTCAGTATCTAGCAAAATATCAATTTCAAGCAATTGATCAAATTCTGGCATTTTCTCTATCTCCTCATGTTTCCCATTTCCCATATTTGTAAAATCTC